>NW_018020626.1:98444-174552 GCF_002006095.1 Pseudomyrmex gracilis | reverse complement strand
TATATAGATATAGAATATTATCTATAATATATGTATATTATATATAATATATGTATATGTATAATATTTTCTTTTTTACTCTTTTCTTTGTCACGTGACTTTAGTCACGTGTTGTTTTTCCATTCTTCTCTCTTTCTTTTATTTTTTGAGTTTGATTTTCATGTGTTAATTTTGACATCTTTCGTATGTATTACATAGTTTATAAGATGTATATATTAGCTGTTATCGCGGTGACAGATTGTGTTCACTGATGCAACACATAAAAATGAAACAATAATAGCGTGCGCGTAGCGCGCGCTTGTGTTGTGCTAGTATAACAAAAATCGTATAAAGTATTTTCAGAAAGTTACTTGTCACCTGTTGTACGTTCGGATGAGCCACGAACGTTTTTTGCTCGTAATCCAGAGCTAACAAGAGACGTGGATATACGAAAGTAGAAGTACGACCGAAACCGGCGGTTTGTTTTAGCACGCACTCGACTTCTTCGGCTTTTCGAGCGCACGCTATCAAGTCCGTCGCGAATTGGGCCACTTCCTTTAAGATCACAAAACCGTCACAATTTTTCACGAAATATATAGATCTTTTATACACGAAAAAAACGGGTATTTGATAATATTTATTCAATAAAAGTGTAAATAAACTAATGTAATAGTTTCCGGACTAACATCAGACAACTCTTTGTAGAAAGGATAAAATTCTTTATCGAAGGAAGCTTCTCTATTGAGTTCGGCTGATAATTCGAAAGCTCGTAGAATCGGATCCTCCTCGGTTTGACAAATGTATGCGGGATTCGACACTGCTTTGTACAGAAACAATCGCATTTTTTCCAAAGTCAAGATATCGGTCTTTTCTCTTTCCGGTCTAGAAGTGTAAGAAACGTATAAACACATTAATTCTTCAGTAAATAAAATAACACTTTTTCGATATTAATTTTTTTGCTAAATTATATATAGATTCGCGCTGTTAGACAAATGTTTAAAACTGCTTTTGTGTTTATCAATCGTTTTGTTGTACACGCAAACTTCTTCGCAGTTGCAACTGGGTGGATGAGGTTTTTCCAGAATGTGACGTCGAAACCTGAGCATCTCAATTATTTCAAAGTGTCCACATTGGGCTGCCACGGCGAGAGGCGTGGTATCATCTGGGAAATCAGGACTGTGAGTGACGCCGGCATATTCGAGACCGGGCGTCAATTCGTTCAACTTGTCCATTATCAACGCGGCGATTCTTCCGAGATTGTCCCTGATTGCGTGCAGATGCGTATCGCCCGGATCGATATCTGGATGAGATAATAGATATTCGATCATCGGTATGTTTCTTTCATTAACGGCGATGTGAAGCGCGCTGACACCCTGAAAATAAAACCCTCAATTAATAAAACGAACAAGGAACAATTGTGAGAAGTTGTGACCTTAAAAAGAATTATAGTGTCAGTTTGTGTATAAAATGCGCGCGCCGTTACTTAGACATGTCAATAATTATATCTTCTGTTTTGATTACGCCTCGCTGTTTATTATCATAGTGCAGTAATAACAGCAAAAATTGTTTTTTGGCTTAAAAGAAAAACAAAAACAAAAGGATTGCTTCACATATGTGTGTACATATTGATGGAATCGCTGAAAAATGTTTAAGGTTCTTCCGGAATTTCATGAGTCTCTTTCTGCGGTGAGATAGACTTTCAGAAGGCTATCGGCTCCTCTTTTTTCGGCCGTATCCCTTTTTGTAGGAAGAATGGAACGACGGCGTTTGTCGCCCATCTGCGGCGCGTTTACAGAGGTTGGGTCCCAACAATGGGCCGGCATTATTGTTGTCGGTTGACACTAGTTACAATATTCACTGATATTTTGGCTTTTCGACAGACCCCCGAACGCATTCGTGTCTACATCCACACGCCGGACGACGACAATAACGCCTCAGTGATATATGTTGACGGTAAAAAGCCCTTCTTGACTGTCCCTTGAAAATCAGGGGCAGCTGCCGCCCCTTAATGTTTCGTCTGACTCCACAAAATATTTGTTTGCCATTTGTTTCTGCGGCTTTTTTTCTTCTGTGAACTTTTCCGCCGAAAAAATATAGGAGCGAAAAAACGTGGCAAAATGATCGAGACCACCCTCATTTGTACGAGACCACCCTCGAGACAGAAATATATCATCTAATATAATATATCTTCGAGGATAATAAAAATTGAGTGACAAATTGTGACAGAAAAATAAGGAAGAAAATTAAGGAAGAAAAGTTTTTTTTTATGTGCTTTCTTTCTTGAAGAATAAAAAAAAAAAAAAACGTCGAGAGGAAACAGTATGGTAAGAGAAATTTCGAGAATGGAATATTGAGCTGACAAAATATTACAAATATTTATTAATGAACGATGCTTTGATGCGTTATCGGAACGAGCTAAGGCTTATAAACTGTATATATACATATATACATAGAAAACACATGGAAAATAAAACATACTTAGAAGAGCTCAAAGAGATTCCCACATGAAACTTACAGCGGGATAGATCATTTGAATAATTTTTATCAGACGCCCCTTCCCCTTGCTTGAAACCATTGTCTTGTAAAAAGACGGTCTGAAATATGGTCGGAGATACACGGAGGAGACACGGCTTCTTTCTCCGTGTCTCTCTCCACACACCGGCCACCTTCTCTTCTCCTCTCTCTTTCCACTTGCGCGCCCGTTTCTCCTCTCGCCGCTTCGGCATTTCGGTCTCAAAGTCAAACAAGAGTTTGGGCGCTTTTCTGGAACCCCAAAGAGAGAAGAGTACATTGCGCGAGCAAACGAAGATGGTGGTCGCAGAGCCGGCCGAATGAGTGAAGGAAGCACATTCCACGGGGGGTACGTGTACCTTCTCGGTGGGGTGAAGATCGGAGATAACTGGACTTAGCATTGCCTTCATTCTCTCTCTGTTCTGTCTTTCCTCCTTCTGTGTATGTATGTACGTGTTCCACGTCGAGTCTTACATAAGACAAGTAATGCAATTTTTTGTCAGAAATTTTAAAAAACGTCTCGATATGCGTTTAAAAAGTTATATAATTTGTTAAGAAATTTGTTGAAAATCTTTGTCGTGAACATTAATGAGAGACGTTGCTCGCGATGTATCAGAAAGCGAGAGGTGTGTATATATCATTTACTTCGCACTATCTGTTCTCTCAGTTATCTACTTTTTCAAATATCTAGGAAGAAATACAACGTTAGAAGTAGTTGAAAAATATCATTTACTTCGCACTATCTGTTCTCTCAGTTATCTACTTTTTCAAATATCTAGGAAGAAATACAACGTTAGAAGTAGTTGAAAAAAAACATAAATTACCGACAATCGAACAATCTTAAAAAGCGATTGACATAAATATCGAAAATGCGAAAGTGTATCTTCTTTTCCTCCTTTGACGCGCAACGACCGACGTTTCAGTCAGTCCCACGTAAGCGGCGGTAACGGTTGAATCACGGTAGACCCGGTGATGGGAGATAAATTCGGGAATTTTTACGAGCTGTTTAAAAGCCTGGTTTAAAGCGCGCCGTTCGCGCGACTTTGTGGGTCGTCCGGTGAATCAGATAGAAAACGGACAAATCTGGGATAGATGGTGATTTATAGTAAACACATTTCACCGGGATGTAATTTAGCCTTCCCGTAAAGCTAATGGCATTTCGGTGACGAAACTTCCGCGATTAGATGATATTAATTGTCAAAGTGAAAAAAAAAAGAACAGAGTTTATATATTTTTTCGCGCGTAGGTTTTTTTCTTTTTTTTTTTTTATTCTGTGTAAGAAAAAATATTGTGTATAGTTTATTACGTACATTCTCTGCGTATATCATGATGATCTTGAGAACATCATGACAAGTTCGCGTACTTACTTGAAAATTTACGGCATTTACATTGAAATCTGGATATTCTTCGAGAAACGAACGCACTTCGGCGACATTTCCGTCGGCGACTATTTCGAAAAACCGTTTTTCATTTGCTTGCAAATGTGGTAACACCACACTCGGTTGCTGTAATGAAATAACCTTCGCATATATCTAAGCATTCCTCTGTAATATGTAAATTCTATTTTACACTTAAAGGACAACATTACACGGTTACTTGGCAAGAAAAATTCGGCTGTTAACGTGTCCTTTATGCGGAAGTGCTTACATGATCAAATTCATCTTCTGTCGTTTCACGATCTGTCATTATAAATGATCAATTGATGGCACACGAATCGCTTTATGCGATTATCATATTAGATTACATTTATTTATGTGCAAATTACGAATGAGACAAGACAGTTCAGAAAATTCAAGCGTATTACATACAAGAGCTTGTAGAATAAGAAAACGTCAAGGATATTTTAGGAATGATAGGAATGAAGTTGCTTTCGTAAAAAGTTCGAATGAAGTTTAGAATCGTTCGATAGTATAGTGCAAATAGAATATACAAAAATATATTTGGAGAAATTTTTACGCGTAGTAAAGAAGTTTAAACTAAGACCGATGATAATTGATCAACGAATCGGGAAATGAATAAGAAGAAGAACATAATGAATTGTTATTTGATATGGTTTAATCTTTTGGCAAGAATATACACATAAATTATTATTTAATTTTTTTTGCTACAATATACAAATAATAATAATAATAATATGTGAAACAAGTATAATATTATTAATAATATAAAATATATTTTTTTATATTAATAATAATACAACCGAGAGAGATAGAGATACTATATGTATATATAACATATATTATATATAAAATATTATATATATTTTAAGTATATTTAAATAGTTTAAGTATATAATTTAGATTTCTCAATGAAACAATTCTTACATTATTAAAATAATTAATTAATTTTTGCGTCAGTAATGATTTATCGTAAAAGATGTGACAGAAAGTATAATAATATAAGAGAAAAATATGACCTAATACAATTTACTATACAATTTAAAGGTACTAGATAAATAGTCACTGATACTGACAGCAAATATCAATCGAGTTCTTTTAGCTTACACTCTTTGCACTTTATTTCTTTCATTCAGAACTCACATTTATTTTAATTCACGTTTATTTTCATTCATCAAAAGTGCAAAAAAGAGATGCTAGAAAAACTCACATATTTACGTATATATTATTATATATATTGGTCATAAAACACATATTATCAAGGCAAAAAATAAAGCAATCTACCGTTCATCTTTCATTTTACTAGAAAGAAAGTGAAAAAAAAACAAGCAAATTATATACAATTAATTATCTTCGTTCCAAGAAGTGTAAAAAAGCGTTTTACAGATCTTTTTTAGATTAAAAATAATATTTTTCTTATTGTTTCTAATCTAAAATTAATTATAATTTTAACAACGCAGATGTGTTTAAATATAGATATGCTCTACACGTACATCAGACTTATTTTGTTAACATTATAATAAAAACAGTCAATATCTATTATTATTTTACACATTTTTTTTGCACAGTAAATAATATTTTCTAGCAAAACAGTTTTAAACACAAATATGCCGGACAAAACACACAGTTCGCGAACACTTTCCTAAGGAACACACAAGGGACACAGAAACATATTTATATTTCATAGTATATATACCACCAATATTATACACACTTAAAATATATATAGAAGGGATGAGTTTGAACCCCTAAAGCTGTTTTCACTCTCACATTACGAATCTAATATACTACATATCATTCGGTAAACACGAGTAGATCACTGGCCAATTTCATGTGTCTCTTATATATTCCGCACGTAAATAATTAAATACATAATAAAAATGATGAAAGATAGTCGAAAGATGACGTCTATAGATTGTAGTCTCTCATGTTGCGCATATTTCACTATTTACGTGTATCTTACCACGATGATAGATCATTAAAAAAGGAAAACTTTTCTCTCAAAAGTCTCAATCGTCTTGATTATTTATATTAGAGTTCGAGGACGTATCATCGCGAAATAATTGAACATCACCAAAATGGATTATCATCATCCGAGTCAAGACACATTCTTCATTTTTGTCGAGTCGGGAGATTTTCACTTGTAAAGCATGTTCGATGGCAACACGTACGAAGCCAGCGTATAGAGCATCGACGCGTACCAATGAACGCCTTCCGGCATCGTCGTCGTCGGCTCAGTGCCGTTGCTGTGTCTGACCTGGACGTGTCGCACGTCGTCGTCTAACCTTTGCACGAAGAAGGATGTCACGCTCTTCCAGATCCTCAACGGTAAGAAGGAATAATGCGCTACTGTCTGGCTGTCGACCACGGCATAACAAGACGCAACAACGTCGTCGACCAAGAGGGTACCTTCCGTCGTCAATGGCGCGAACACACCCTCTTCGAGAACTAGCTTCGTCTCGACGACGGTATCCCATCGCAAACGATTGTCCACGCTGTTTCTCAGGCTTGTCGTGGCGTCGCTCACGAGGATCTTGTCGCCGATTTGCACCATTTTGGCGAACACCGATGATCTACCTTCCACTGGCACCAGATGCGCCGGCGTCAATGTGAGAACTCGGCCGGACTTTGTGGTCAGACGAATGAACTGTCTTTTCTCGGACGGGGAACGATCTAGGAAGGCGATTACCTCGCTGTAGACGACGTCTCCTCGAGAATCCACGGCGGCGATTCGCTCGCCGAGACGAACCTCGTCCAGTCTTTTTCTGCTGCCATCCTCTGTTGTAATTATACTTCTTCCCGGGAAGCAGCCGCCAGCCTTGCCTGCCGAAGACGAATCTAAAAGTGTAAAAACATACACAGAGATAAAAGAGATGTAAGAGCGAGGTGGAATAAGAGAAAATATAAAACACACTTTCAAGAAAAGACCCCAGGACTAAAAGTCACACTGTTTACACACCAATAAAAAAAAAAAAATCCATAGTGTACGCAATATCATATATAATATTGCGTACATTATGTAATAATAGTCACATTTTTTGACTTTAAGAAAAACCTATTAATTTTATATATCTTTACATTTAAGAAATTTATTTATTGTTAAGTAAGAGCGTGCAAATTTCTCACAATTCACCCCCACACGCAGGCAGTATCGTTGAAGTAAATATAGAGAAAGAAAATTGTTTAAAAACTGTCATATTTCTCACAGGTAAGATAAAATTATGCGAGAAATTTCAAAACCAATGAAATAACTGAAAAATATAGAGATAAGAAGAATTTATATCACCGGATCCAAGATAGAATAAACCGACCATGCCATGCTTTTACCAAAACTCATTTAGTAAAAATGTCTTACACGCTACTAACACACACAATATAGTAGCAACCCACACTTTAGAGAAAAATATTCCTCGTTCGATTTATTTTAAATGAGATATCTATACCGTTTTTTTATGACAACCGACCTGTGTGTTTCTAGCCTTGATCTCTCCCGTGTGACATTTTCTAAACATATTATAAGAAGGTAAATATTAAAAAAACCAACATTACTAATAATGTATTCCTTTAATGTATAAACTTTATGATGTAAAAAAATAGCAAAATTATTAAACATGTAATACAACAAAAATTTGTAAAATAATAATTTTAAACGTAATTTTTTTGCTTCGGAATTATATATACATTATAAAAATAAAATTGATCGTAAATTGAAAGTTGCGTACATATAAAATGTTTAAACTAGCACGCGGATAATTTTCTCGCTTGTTATGTTAATCGTTTGAATTGATTACAAAAAACTAGCCGAGTGTTGAAATCGCGATACGCGTAGATCGTATTCGCACTTTTTATCATGCTTCGATTGGTTTTCCTTTACTCTATTGTTTGCCCTTCTGACCATCGACTCGTATCGATTTCGCACCGATTTCTATGCTCGATTTTAATTCAGACCGACAGGCACGCCTTGATTTATTGACATTTATTTTGAAATTCGAGACCGACCTGTGGCCTCAACAAACGAACACGAATCGCTGATTGCTCGTGCAGGTAAATACTCTGGAATGGAAAGAGAACGCCGGAGCAAAAAGTGTAATATGCTGATCACAGCAGATTTACAAGTTTCTCACAGGCAAAAAAACGTTAAATGATTTTATATAGCGTAACACGTTTACTTAAGGTGTTAAGTCACCTTCTCTCTTAACACAGCGCGACTTTAGTATTCTTGTTCTATTAAACGACGTTATTACAACTATGCATCGACTTGAGCGTCTTTATCTCATTAAATGACATCGTTACAAGTGCCATTTGGTGGTTTATATGCTCATCTTTATTGACGCAGTATAATCAAAGTTTATGTGGGTATTAAGAAGAAAGAGCTATTTAAATTTACATACACTTCGCGCAAGATCGACCGCTTTTGATTCTCAAAACGAAAATTCGTCGTTGTAAATCGGAATTCGCATTTGTATCATGTTTCTCAATAAATCTGATGACAACACTTGTCTTGAACGATATGACAAAAACCATACTAACCAGATTTAACGGAGCAGTGAATGTGCGACCTGGACTCGTAGTAGACCCAATCGAAACCAGCTTCGACCGCAAGTCTCGCCAACATTCCGTACTTCGCGCGATCTCGATCGCTTGTTGTCACATCAACCGCTCGTCCCTCGTAGTGCAAAGAATCCGGCGCGTGCTTGTGATCTTCATCCCAACCTTCGGTCACTCTCAGCTTCACCCCAGGCCATTGGTTCATCACCGAGATCGCCAAAGTATTAAGTTTCTCCTTACACCTCTATAACATTGCGCGATTGTGAAAGCAATAGCACATTAACATCGTAAAAAAAATAGCTTCATTATAATTGTGAAAAGCAACTAAACTACGTTTCTTCAATTCAGACTTACTTACAGATGTGAGTGTAATTTTTCGGATAATTTTGAGAATTTAATGAGATACCGTTTGGCATCCCAAGTGCGCAGCAACAGATACTTTCTGATTTTACGCTGTGTATACTTTTGTAACACACATCTCATATCTTTAGTGTTATATATTTTTAACATAATATATTATATTTTTAAATATTTAAGATGTGTTAAATTAAATGCTCTGTATATATACATAATATCTCTCCTGATCTATTTGGTCAAGTTTAGGATTTCAATATAGATACTTTTTTGACATTTATCTAGGGATAAAGAGCTGTCGCTCTTTCTCAAGCGAAAAGTGTTACAATCCCCTTTTCCAGGAAGTTCCGCTTAACGCGATTTCCGTCGCGTGTGAAAACATCGGACGAGAGACGGTCCGGTCGGGAATCCAGCTTGATTTCACGGTACGCGCGAGGAAAAAGAGCGGCCTTCCTCGTGACCACCGGATGGCGTCAGGTACAAAGCTTATAACGTGAGGAAAACGAATACATGTTTTGACCGGTCATGAGGTCGGACCGGGATCTTTAAGAGACTTTAACGAGCGCAGTCCGTGGCGAATCAACAGGCAAACAGGAGTATAAATACGCCCGATGTCGAGGATCACTCGGTCACGCTGAATCCTCTTCCTCTCTTCTTGCACGGAGTCAGTTCTCTCTCATTGTCTACAAGGCAGTCATGCGGTGTCGTGCGGTCAATAGCGCATTCTCGGTAACGAAGCCCGGATGGCCCGATTCGAGTGAAACGAGGCCCCCAATAGCAACGAACCCGTGTAAACTCCGGGGCTTAATCCGGAACGCGGCGTATCGAGGGCGCGAGAAGCCAAACGCGAGGGAGTCCTCTCCCATTGATCGGAGCCGCGGCATTGTCGAGGAGCATTTGAGGCGTCCGGGGCCCTTGTTCAAATCGATTTTCGGAGGGCAAACGTCCACGCAGGACCGTATCATGCGGATGACCGGACACATCAGGCGCTGCTCTCGCGTGAACGCGTTCGATGTGAGAATATACGTATAAAATGGAGGCCCGACGAGCTGCCGCGCTGTGTTCTTTTTATTTCCGGCCGAGCGCGCGGAAGAGGGCAATTTTAAAAAGGAACTCTCGATCGACTCTTACGAAGGATGAGATCGGGAGGAGGAGAAGGAGGCGCGGAATTACACACACAGGAGAATCTATTTCGAGGAGCTTGTCGATCGCGCGAGAACGCGTTGCGGCCGCGACGAATTTTGCACACTAGAGCGCGCCCGTATATCTCACCCCTTTCATTCTCGCGGACCTCAATGGCGGTCGGTGTATGCAACACAACCGACCGGTGTCTGTCGGACACGAAGCGGCTCGCGATCCACGACCACAATGAGACCCGTTCGACGTTATAACCAAGAATGAAACGGAGCTAACAATGTCCACGAATTTGCAGCTTTCCTTGCGGCAATTAGCTCCTATTGACTGCAGACGACGGCCCCTCGAGGGACCGGTCCTGCCTTTCCTTCTTCTCCTCTCTTCGCCTTCGTTTTAGTTTCTCACTCCCGGGAGTTCGGGATCCTCACACCGGTGAAAACCTTCACGCCACGTGCACGCGATTGCCGCGAACGAATCGCACGCCCATCGGCTGTCGGATGAATTTCCATTAAAGTCCTCGAGAGCTTCAAGTCAACTCCTGTATGCGCGACGGTATATATCCGTGTACTCGTTCAATACCCGGCCCCGCCTTTAATTCCCTCGTGCGTGATTCATTTTGCAAAATTTATCGCTCAAAAAACCGCTGATTCTCACATCTTAGTGACACAATCAACTATTGATCAAAATTCGCCGTCATTTCCGGCGCGTAGAAATACCGCGCTTTGTTTGGGGAGAAGCTGATTCGAAACGAATCGATCATTTTTCACCGAGGATGGAAGAGATAAAAAAAATGATAGGTCGTTGTGTTCTTCTTCCCGATGTAATACCGTCACACGCATTGTGAGGACAAATTTGTATGCGGGAACGCGCATTTCGATTTCACCAATCATCAAATATATATCGGGAGATACGCGCGTTCTTTCCTCCCCTTTCCTCTCTCCGCGCAAAGATTGTGATCAAAACTGATCCTCGAAATTTTCTCAGGCGCCTTTGGCTTTCGTGCGTAGCCTTCGCGGCGCATGATGAGAACCGAGGTAATAGAGCATGAGAATGACGATGGAGTCAAGAAGAGAAGAAGAAGAGGAAGAAGAAGATGCGGAGGAGGGGAGGGTATAAAAGGCCGCGAAGGAGTCTCATATAAAGAGAGGAAAGAATAGTGAAGGGTCTGAGAGATATATCGGCCGTGGTGCGCTATGGGGAACCTTGTTCACGCAGCAGGGTGCCCCCTGGGCCCCTCCCAGACTTTACATCTATTTACAAATATTTTGGCGGACTTGAGATGATAGAGGGTACGAATGGAAGAATGAGAAAGCGAGTGCGCGCGCGGTTAAGCCAAAGCCGAGAATGCCGGGTAAAAATCCATTTCGAGTAAAAAATGACCTGGCCCGTAATACATTAGAGGTTAAAAGGAGTGTTACGTCGAGAATCTGGGCGGAATCGGCGGTGGCAGAATAAAATTCCGCCAAGGAGCTTTTATGCGCGCGAAATGTTCCGAAAACAACCGCTCGTGCGAAATGCAAAACGAAAAGGAACCGCCTAATGGAATTGAATCAAAATCCATTATGCGAAACGTTTAACGATGCGAGCTTCTCTTGGGAAGTGTCGTTATTTAGAATATATATCCGTTTGAAGACCCCGCCGTAATACTCTTCACTTTAATCGAAACCTCTTTGTGCTTTTTTTTCTTACATATAACAAGTAAATAAATTGTATAAAATAGGACGCAAGATAACAAATAGATGTTTGTAATGTTTTGGCATGTGAGATCGAATTAATTGGTATGTAAAAAAAAAAATAGAATTCTTGAAAGTATATGTGATGTGACGAATAGCGGACGGTCAGTAACCGAGAAAACGTTTATGGGAAAGTAGTGATGAGCAGAGACGCCTGCATTCTGCCTGCGTTATCTCTCCTTCATCACTCGCTTCAATAGCCACTAATTACGGAGCGCTTGTCGCTTACACCTCGTTTACATATTTCGTATCTTATCGTTTAAACGTTCGGTAAACCCGTGTTAACTCTCGCGCGTCCACGATTCCTTCCCATCCCGCTCGTGTGTGCGTCCAGCAGTATATAATCAACACGAAGCCACGCTAAAGCAATATTAATTTCCTTGTTCAGCGCGGATACTAATTGCCCTTGCGCTGCACGTTACGGCTCGTTAAATCGCGGATAACGTTCACAAAATTGTCGAGCCATCGTCGAGAACAAAGGGAGAGTGGGTCGTCGAGACAAACGACGTCCGAGTGTTGCCGAACAGTCGGAGACGCTTGGTCGGGGGTGAGGAGGTCAAAGAGCAGGAAGGAAGAATAAAGCGGAGGTGGTTGGTGGTTCGGAGGGGGAGAGGGTAAAGGAAGATGAAGAGGAGAAGCGCACATTTGAAGTAGAAAAAACGGCGGGAGCAGAGGAACCAGAAGATGGTCCACGTATTGCATCGGAAAGGGGGTTGGGTCCGAGATGAAAGAAGATGGTGCGCGAAGCAGGACTGGGCTCCATACCAGCATCCGCAGACGTTGCCCCGCCCCCACCGGTTTTTTTTCTCTGTTCCTTCTCCACCTCCGGCCCGCTCCGGCTTTACCTTCCCGCGCGGCCAGACCAACCTTTTATTCCGATCTTCTTGTTTTAACGTGCTCGGTTGCTCTACCCCCTCCTCTCTCGTGATCCACCACCCTCCTTCCTACCCATCCCTGCCGGCGTCCCCGTCCACATGCCGGCCACATTCGAGACCCCGAGAGCGGGCCCCGATATTCCATTCACCGCGCAACGAACCGCCCAAGCGTCAGCTGATCTTCCAAGAAACCACTTCCGCCTCTCGACGGTGACCCCACGACATCTATACGCACTACTTTACATCCGTAGTTTTGTTCATTTCGGTATGACTGTCCAAAAATTCATTTCTCAAACAATAGAAAGGTTGTTCGTCGCGTGTAGAGGAAATAATGCTACCTTTTTACGGATTTTTTTTCACACACCTGCTTGCTTCTTTATTTTCATAAGATTAGTCTTTATCGAGAAAGTCTTTTCTCCTCAATTATAATCGAATTGTTTTTCTCGATTAATTGCTCACAAACAACTATCGAAAGAAGACGCAATCGGTGCACGCAGGACAATGGCCCGGGACCAAAGAGATGACACGGCAACAATGGCAGTAGTTTCAGAGAGAATCGTGCGAGGTGCATCGAGTGTTTGTCGAGCTCTCTAGATGGTCCCAGCAGTAACGACTGAAGAGCAATCCCTTGCGTCCAGAACGACTTATCTCACGCTTCTCTTCGTCTCTCTTTCCTTCATTCTTATTCTAATTTCTTTCACCTCGTAGCATTTCATTTACATGCCATACACGATTGTGCATTCCCTTCTTCTTTGTTTTAGCAAAGTCAAACATCGGAATATATTTTCTCCCTTGAGTTTGATAATTCATTGTGTTAGTATAAATATTAATTAACATTTTTTAAGAAACATTCCCACGATCAAGATATAGTAAACAAATAACAATTAAAATACAAAACTCACTCGGTTTGTTAATGAACATTTTATTTAAAATTTCTCAAGTGTTCTCCATTAGAATCAAAATTTTCTTTTTTTTTTCATGAGTTTCAAATTGTTTATTTATATACGCACTTGTCTCTTTACTTTTAATAAACATACGAAAGTTTACTATTTCTCGTCAAGTGCAATTTCCGGGAAGCCCATCGACGATCTGATGCCGATCGATCTCGCTGAGGAATTTTCAACCTGTCGTGGTTTCGATCCTTGTGTTTTTACGCTCTTAGCAGATCAGGTTACGTCCTTATTGCTTACCTGAGCGCAGTGACACACTCTAGAGTGAGAGCGACAAGACGAAAGAAGATTCAAAAAGCGCAAGTGGACATTGGTTGCGAATTTTGTAAAAAAAGAACAAAGTCTTTTTTAATATTGCTAAAATAGGACGAGTGAAGCGTGTTCTTAGAATTTTCAGTCAAGCCTTTTCTCTCTCTCTCTTTATAATTATTTACAGCCCGTGTAAATGTTTAAAACTTCGTTCCTCGCGAACCAGCGTATTCTGATATTCGTTTCGCGTCTCGGCGTCCCACGTTATATCGCCGGCTCATTAAAGATACTCGTGATTTTCTCGCCGACTCCGGCCGGCCGCGCGATTTCCTGGAAAGCTCGATCGATCCTCGTGGATCGCGCGCGATCAAGGGGGCTCGAACCTGTCGCGGAGCCGATCCAAGTCTCGCTGTGTCCCGGGGAGCTCATATTACATCCTTATTACATACCTGAGCGGAAGACCGCGAGGAGGACGTCGAGCCGGCGGAGGAAGATCGAAGTCGACGGACCGCGAGACCCTTTTGTCTGTGGGAACGGATTACCCACGGGAGAGAAGGTGAAGGAGGATCAGGTGGAGTGATGGCGACGAGAGCGGGGCCCGTGCACAGAGATGAGGTGAGATGAAGAGGGGAGAGACGAGAAGAGAACACCAGGGGCGTGTTATTTTGGCCCCGAGGCACGTCACGCCCGTCGTCGCGGACTCCTCGGGCACTCCACGAAGTCGACCACGGGTGATGAAGCCTCGTCCACCGCAATCAAAGTACGCCTCGTCGCTTCCATTGCCCGATCCTTCGCGCGCAGCTTCCTCCTTCCGTCCCGTGCGAAACGCGCGGGCTACGTATCGAGGTTTTCTCCCCGTGACCGCGAGTCACGCAGCGTGCGAAGATTACATCGAAAACGTTATATCAAAGGGATATGCGTGTGAGAATAAGTTTTGAATGGACGACGCATGAGAAAAATATTCAAGAACAAGAAGAAGAACGCTTCATCCAATATTGTACATTAAATGTTGACGCTACACGCGCGTTTGTATATTAACTTACGAAAGTTATTTCGTATTTCTATTTAAACTTGTATTCCGGCTCGTGGAAAAAGCGTCATAAGAACGAGAAATTACTTATACAAGGGTGAAAGTTAAGAGACATTCGATGCCCTTAACGTAAGAGCTTGTCGCGCCGGCTGGTTTGGTGAGGAAGGAGAAAGAAGCGGGAGAGACGAGGGAAAGGAAAAAGCAGAGAAAAGAGAGAAGGAAGAAGACAGGCGGGCAGAAAAAGGACGGGGTATATGTGTATACGGAGAGGACGGATATCGTGTTCCAAATCGGGATCCGAGGGATCGGGTTATTAGGATCGAAATGAATGTAAATCCCCTTAACACGATCCCCGGGCAAAACACGGCTACCCGCGGCTCCGAAAGTGGCCAGATTAGATACCGCGGCAGGACCGTCCCTGGGCCCGCTGCGATCCCGCAGGATGGTAGAAGCCTGATCCTATCTCTCTCGCGTTCTGCTTCGTCGTCGCCGCCGCCGTCGCCGCCGCCGCCGCCGCGTCGAGAGATACCTACTTACCCTGTAGATAGGCCTTAAATCTCGCGCGCGCGGACCGCAGGAATGCTTGGTGCGCGTCCGACCTAACGAGGTTTTAATCGCTGTCACAACATCCACGCACAACACGTGACAAAGGTGTCACGTGTTTTAAATCAGAAAATTATGACTCTCCCACGTCCGCTCATGATCGCGTCGGTTGATGATACTCGAAAAGAGAGAGGAAACGTTAAGGGATATAATATTCGCGCGTTAAAACGTAACACATAATTTCACGAGCCACGTAATTATACAGTTTTATCAACATTAACAATTGTGCGGATCGGATGTGTTTGATTTGTCACGTCGTTTGATGAGAATTAAATGAGAACGGAAGCAGAGAAATCCGAGGCGAGGTGCAAAACGCGTTGAATGAATTAATCTTTACGCTGATATCTAGGCAATAAGGAACAGCGTTTGCGTGATCAATAAGCGCGTAGCGACATTTCACGGCGTATTCCGGTTGATTATATCGGCACGTTTATCTCTGACACGTTCTATTTCCCATCGAGACGATAAAGATCGTTATCGCTGACGTTTGCGAAGATTTCCGCGCGCGGCACGTTTCAAAGTCGGGAATGGGAATTTCGCCACCGCTCTGGAAAAATTCGTCTACGTTACCCGGGAATTACGAAACTTTATAGCGACAGTTCTCGTAAATGCCATTGTAAATAACGTGTTATAAGGCGAATTCGTCGAGCTCACCATAACGAGACCGAGCGGTCGAGAAAATACGTCATGGTGAATCGTGACTACTCCCCTCTCTCTCTCTCTCTCTCTCTCCCGTATTTCTACTTTTGCCTGCGATTTCTACCGCCTCGCGATAAATCACCTTGATTTGTGGTTGAGATGAAGTCATAACCAAAAAGTTTTCTATCTTCACGCGCTTTCACAATTGTGCAACTTTTCCACGAGATGAGAAGTTCTGTGACGAACAACAATATTCGCTTTAAGCTGTTCTCTTTCCTCTTTATCACAAAGAAGTTTAAGTTTTACACCGTAAAACTCGAGACGTTATTTAAAACAATGCTGACAGTACAGGAAATTACACAGAGATCAAATCGTGCGAATAAATAATATAAATAGATTGCGTAATGCAGTCTTGTGGATTCGGTAAACGTTAAGTCACGTTTGAGCGATACGAGAGACGAGCCAAAAAAAGAACAGGATGTGAGAGACGCGAATCATTTCTCGCGCCGAAAATATCACCACTGTGAACGGTGACGAACAAAAGAAACTTTTGCTTATTATTGTATGATCTCAGTATGAGATTCCAGCATTCTCTCCTTCCCCCTGTCCACGAGTTTTGTCGACTGTGAAAGCAAATTCCGAAGCGTTTCGCCGTTAGTGCACAAGCAAACTACGAAAATATAGCTACGCAACCTTGATCCGCGAAACACCCGAGCCATTGAACCAAGTCGAAAGTCTTGGAACCGGCTTTGACTTTGTGCAGGAGGAACGTCCGTATCCCTCATTGATCAAATCACGAAGGTAAAGTGCGGCATTCCTCAACGTCTACGAACGCGAACATTGCTTGTACAAGTTTTAGTTTATACATTCTAAACGATCTCGAAAGCCAATTTATTGATATTTTGATAGTATTTTCTCTTCTTTCTTTTCTTTTTCTCTTTTTTTTTTTTTTTTCATCTCTGAGACATCATCAAGAAGTTGAGAATGAAATCAGATGCGAAACCTAGCCTAGCGAAAGAGCAGGATAGACGTCGAATAATCGTTCACGGCGTGCCCGTCACTAAATCAATCAGTCGCGACCAGCCGCGCTAATTAGTACTAATTGACCTTAAGACCGTGCTGGTCTTTAGTCTCGACATGTTATTCTCACCGGAGAGAAAGAGACGGAAAAAACGAAAGAGAGAGAGAGAGAGAGAAATCTACTTCTCACGTTTCTACATAACAATCGGCGCTATAAAAGACAACAAATTATATCGGCATCATATGTGAATTGTTTATTAATTTTATTTTTATAAATGCGCCGCTGTTGATGTGTTATGCGAATTGCATTGCATGCGCGTCGAGAAAGTGGCGCTTAAACTTATATTTGCACGTAAATGTGTAATACAAGCAGCAGCAGTTCAAGTCGCTCGCTCTAATCATATATGTGATCTACATTCTAAATAGTAGACTATAAATCAAATGGTCTCTCGCGCGCGCATGCAATTTCGAGTCACTTGTTGCAATCGTCGTTCCGGTTAGCGCAAATTGCTTTCGCAAACATTTATCGGATTATAAATTACTGGCTTGATATTGAGTTCCATTTTCTCTCGCTCCTCTGTGTGTGTGTAATACAATTATTAAAAATATATTAATTTTGTTTTTTCAAAATATTTTTCTCACACATGTTTAAAGAATGTTCATGTGTTTAAAACCTTAATGTGCGATGTCAGACAATCGAATTATCGAAACAACGGATCTTCTCTGAAGAGCAATCTGCAAACCCTAAAATAGATATGGAATGCGCATGTGGAGCAGATTTTATATTCATGGCGTTTATTGACATACGGCGTTATCAAGTGTATAAATAACGATTATTCTAAATCACTGTTCGTTATTAGGCATTCCGTCACGTACTTATCCGTTGCACGCCCGGTGATTAAATCTAAACGCGCTCTGATGGCGCCATTCTCTCTAGATTTGAAAATAATATTATTATATTAAGCTATGTGTCATATATACGTGATTTTTTTTTTTTTCGACGAAGTATACGAGGTGAAAATCTCTCTCGTGTTCACGAACAATCTTGAGCATGTTAATTAATATCAAGACACGAAATATCCATTTGTAGCGATTTGTATACAACACTTACGGTATAAACAGGCATAGAATAAATATTCACAATTTGTTGACTAAGCCTTTAATTGTTGACTTTGTATTCATAAAGTTTAAAACTCTTCTAACGTTACTTACAGTTACAATATACTTGAAACAGTACTTGAACGATAATCTGTTATTCATGTTACACCATCAGCCGCATTCGACAAGTACGCGAATCGTTAAATCCATTGTGAAGGGATTACTGTACAGGACACGCATCAACTTACCGCGAGGTCCTCGAAGGTCGCCGGAAGGAAAAAGAATTTGAAGGGTCGAGTGACCCATGGATAGCAGATTTGTATATACGCGACTCTCTCTCGAGTCATGAATAAAACTGAATAGGCGAACCGGTAACCTAAACCCGAAGTCACTCACCACCTGTTGCTTTTGTGTTTATACACGCCGGCTCTTTCACAAGTAAAACGACTCTTAGATCGATGACTGCTTTTTTTGTCATCCATCAGGATCTAAGAATTCTTTCGCGGATCTCAGATCTACCGTGCGCGTGTGTTTTAATTGTTATTTTATAAAATATTAGAACACACATATTTCTTGCAGATTTGCTTTGCAATTAACACAATTGCAATTGAAAATATGTTTATAAAAACTTAAAATCATATGTAAACAAGAATCCGTTTATAAACGACGAATGTAAGCATAAAATAAAATCTAAGAACTTGAACTCGATTAGAAGAACGAGTTATTAAATCGATTAACATCCTGATAAAAATCTCGCGTCGATAACGTTAACGGTGCATATAAATGCGTGTTAATGTTGGCTTTAGAGCAGCCAACAGGCTACATCGCCTGTTGGTTGTCTAACATGTCTTGGACGAAGAGAGACATGTCCCTTCGTTAAACATGGCGTTGCAAATTATGCCAGTTGCGCCGATTATAAACGTAATTGATAAAATCAATCTAAGTAACCCCTCGCGGCTGCCGCGCTGATGACGAGATTACTCGCAGAGAGAAAGAGAGAGAAGCTACTATACTACTTCGTTATAATTCCGCGCAGCTTGTATACGAGCGGTATTAATTCAATCTTTCACGCGTATACAAGCGGGAGCAGGTAGCGGCGCGTCTTGTCACGGGAAATTAAGATTAACATTCACAAGTGGCGTGTTTATATATACGCGAGGTCATTAGCGATATTTACAAGTACGTACGCCGGTGCAATAAACTCGTTGCTGCAGTTATCTCGGCGTACTGTAAAGCAATAATCGAGTCGTTATCCCCTACGCTTTGCGGGCGCGAAGTCCGAGCTCATCGACGAAGCCACGCGACATTTTGCAGCACCGATCGCATTTTTTGCACATTTTTTGACAAACGCGAGTAATCATCTTAAAAACTAATACGAGAAAAGCTGACGAGCGTAATCTGAATTTTTTTTTTAAGGATAAGAATTTAACACGTTCTGAAAAAATTAGTTTTTTTCAATTCAAGAAAAAGAATATTATTGATTTTTTTGGAAAACTAGATTTGCTTAGACTGTTGCGAGGATACGCGAGGGACGCATCGACACATTGCGGTTTTGAAAAAAAGCGCGATTGTAATTTCGCCCCTGATCGGGTGTTCGGTAGTGTTATCGGTGTCGAGTGGTAGCTCGTTCGTTGAAGCAAACGGGGAGGCGAGAGAGCAGGTTGCAACACGAGAGAAGAAGCATTGGCCTGGCAAAGTGTTTAAGAGCGTTATCTTCTCGGCTATTAGTCTTTCTTGGTGTGTGGCCTCCGGTCTCACCGGTCGTCCTGCTCTTGGAGAGAGCACGAGCTCGAGCAAGGGTTAAGTTTAAGTAGCCCTCTTATCTCGGCTCACCATCTACATCCCGAGAGATTCATGGAGAGGATCATGAGGAGTCGGAGAGAACAAGAGGAAGAGAGAGAGAGAGAGAGAGAGAGAACGGACGGGATGAGAGGCGCGAAGATCGACGCGAATTCCGTCGCTTCCGAGTGTCGAGGATGCGACTATTCACGCGATAAGTATTCGCGAACGCGATTCCTCGACGATGCTCGTTGAAGAAAAGCGTTCTCTCCCCACGAGGAAAGACATTAATATAACATGGAAAAACAAACTCGAACAACCGGTGAATAATTTCTGTGCTCTGATCAATTGACATTATCAGAAAAAAAAAAAAAAAAAAATCGGGTGTGCGTCTCAATTGGTCCGAGAATAAGATACTCGACGTGCTGACACGTGTCTCCGGACTACTCGCAGGTAGAAACGTCGTTTTTTTGACAAATCGAGAGTCAATTCCAGGTGTAATGACTTTTGTCATGCGGATCTTTCCTTCTCGGATTCAGGTGTCGGCTCGACGCTGTAATTACTGCCGGATAAATTCACGGCGATCGATCAGACCGACCGGTATCGAGGGGAGCGCCAGACACCCAAATAAAATTTAAATAACAAGTGGATACGTCCATTGTTAAATACGTTGGTTTATTAATAGGACACACCGTAGGGATGTTGAGTCCCGTGCTAACGCGCGGTATGGGCTCTCATTGTGGAGGGAAACGCGCGGTTGCACGCGTAATTCTCGCCAGATTGATGGCCAACTATTACCAGAATTTATCACGCCTGCCAAGGCGACTATTGTGACGTATGTGTAAATAAAAAACGATTCGGGAGAACAGGATACCTCCTCGCGTGTGATGCAGAATGTCGTCAGTCATATTCGGAACAATGACATGTTCGGATTTTGCATATTTTTGCGCGTTGTTTTTTTTTATCAAATTTTATGAAAAAAGAAAAAAAGAAACAGAAAGAAAGAGAGAGAGAGAGAAAGAGAGAGAAAGAGAAAAAGACAGAAAAAATACACGTTTAATTTCCATGTAAAACGCAGTCTGCAATAATTATATACATTACTAATTTATTAAGTAATCAAGTCGTAAAAAAGAAAAGCTTGATTATAGATTTTCATACTGATTCAACAACGTTGGCTGAGTCACGAGTGTTACTAGACCATCACGAGTAATTCTTGAAAACAGCAGAATGTCAGCCAAATCAAATTCAGAGAGATTTCGGAGAATCGATAACTTCGCCATATCGTAAACGATATAATTCTCGCTCACCAGGAAGGGTTGGTATCGAGATCGAATTCAAAAACATCGTAAATTGAACATCAACTACAGATTATGGCTTGCGCGGTAGTCTCATTATTTATTGTGTTAAAGAACAGACGCTTCCGCAAACGCGATGTGTAACGTTCACGAGGAGTCGTTACCGTAACAAGCCACTGTTAGGCCATATTTTTTGCCATTGAGTACTTCCTTCCTCTTGTCAGTGATTTTTCAAACAGAATTCTAAAAGAATGTCTTCCGCGAATGAAGACGTAACGTAGAGATCAGATCAACAAAAGCGTGAGTCTGGCGTAGTAAATCGTGAAATACTCTTTGCAACGATGAAAAAGAGATCTTCAGAGAGAGAGAGAAAGAGAGAAAGAGAAAGAGCGAGAAGAATCCGTAAAACTTGACATGCTGCAGGAACACGATAGCGAGGAGGGATTTATTTTCGTTTCAACTGGAGATGTCTTCTCGCGTAGAACGGATCTACAGTCAAATTCGCGATTCTTCACGGTGCGGTGCGTAAAAAGGGCCAATTGCCGTGCGACAGAAACCGGCTTATAATAAAGTAAACACAACAATGAAAGAGATTTCCGAGCAGCTCGAAATATTTGTACGGGCCCGATTAGTCGCGCGTCCAAGTGACACGCAGCATCTCGCAGGTGAGCGAGATTTTATGTTTCTACACTGCGGCGCACAAGAGGAAAATTTTCTCCACTCCCTTCCACGTCTCATCCTCGAACCGAGGAGAGAATTACAAACGAAACGCGAAGAGAAACGTTTGAAAGAGAGCGTGACGAGGCGTGCGTGTGGTCAACACCTGAAGATTTTCCCTTAACCAAACCGACCATTGTTTAACAATTGACGTCTTGACGAATGCGATTTCTGACAAGTGAAAACACAAACTTTATGTTTGTCTATCATATTTATAAAATATTTTGAGTAGTTTCGGGATCGAAACATTTCGAGATTCCTCATTACGTACGCTCGAAAGAAAGTTATTTTTTAAATCCTTTCTTCTTTCCACGTTTTTCCAATTTTGGAAAACTTTCGCCGTTTGACTCTTTTCACGACAATTTTACGGAAGCACTCACATGCGGTGAAACCGTAAGTTATATCCTCTAGCGTCACGCTTTCTCGCTTGAAAAAATGTAATCAGGCGATATACATACATAGAATACATTTGTTTCGTCGTTTTTCTATAGTTGTCGAAGAGAGAAACATATTGGTTTTATATTACGCAGCATGCGCGTTTGCAAGATAAAGAGTCGTCCTTCTCTAGATGGCATAAGAGTATGACGGAGAAGAAAAAAAAAGAAGAAGAAGAAGAAGAGTCGAAGACGAAGAAGAAGAAGAAGAAGTAGAAGAAGAAGAAGAAGAAGAAGAATGAAGAGGCAAGTGAACGCGAAAGGACTCGTGTGCTTCCGGCCGATCGCCTCGTTAGCATCGTCGTGTTTCCAGTTGGTGAACGATAACCGCTCGTTAACGGCGATTAAACGGCGAGCTAAACATCGTGGTGCTGCGAGACGAAACAATCTCGCGAGCACGTTGAGCCCCGATTAAAATAAACAAGGTGCTGCTCGCCGCCTCCTGCAATTGCTCGCTCGCTCGCCTCCCGAGTTTTGTTGCTCGCCTCGCCGCTGTTTTCGCACGATATCCAATCGAGCGAGTTCATATTTCGAATACACGCCGCGCAATCAGGTTGCCAGTGCCTCGGCAAAAGCAATTAGTACTTTTGAAATAACAACGAAATGGACAGGGCAGAGGAAAACGTACAGAGGAGTTGAGTTGTCTTCGTTAATGGATTGTCATTAGACGATGCAACATATGTGTGACAGCAGAAGTGTGTCTTGGAAAAAAAATTTACGTTGAATTTTCTCTTACGAGATATTTGATCAGTAATATCGTGAACACAACTGTGATGATTTAATTGTGATGACACAAATCTCACATGTATGATTTCTATTCAATCAAGATAATAATTAAAACTTCCTGTGTCGTCATATTCGGTTCCTATCTTTTATTTTAGCCTCAAGATCTTTTTCTCGAGTTACCGCTTTTACTTCATTAGAAACAATCTGGTGTAAGAACTTCTCTTCTCTTTTTACCGAGATATTTCGAAATAACACCTACTCAATAGATATGCAACGTCGGCGAGCGTACAAGCTCAAAGACTTCTAGAGAGAAGGAGAAATATTGAGGATAAGAGTACCGAGAGAGAAGAAAGAGAGAGGAAAGAGTATATTCTAAAGAGAGGGAGAAATAGTGAAAGAAAGAGAGAGAGAGAGAGGCGTGAGAGAGTCGGTCGTTGTGTGCCGGTAGAGTCGGGGGTCTTAATAAGATGGAAAGAGGTGCTTTTGTGTTGGTGGATGCATGAAGAGGCGGCCGATAGAGGCAGCCGAAGGGCGGCAGAGTTTACACCTCACCTTGAAAAGGCGCCTTCGTGCTTTATCCCGCTTCCTCTCCCTTTCTCCTACCTCTCGCCCTTCTCTCCCTCTCCTTTCCGCTTCGTTTCGTCCGGCACCTCTTCCATCTTCTCCTCCTGGTCTTCTTCTTCTTCGTGTTTGCCCGCCTCGTTAACGCCTCGCGGCCAGAACGGACGCTGCACACGCAGCTATTTACCAGCCGCTTCTTTGGTCCATCTCTCCCTCCATGAAGGTGAAGGCCTACCTTCTTCCCCTCGCCGCAAAACGATATTTTTAACCCTCTTAGAGTCGACTTTACCGAAAAACGTTATATCGCACCGTATCGCTTCTAATCTATGAATATCGATAACACAACTATGCGCGACATAACTTGCGACAGATGATGCGTATTCCCTTTATCTTCTTCAAATTTCTTTCATCAGAAAAGAATAAAACAAAATATCTATAAGCATCTCTCTAAAATTCACAAGATTGTTCATCTTTTGATTATTTCAAATGTCTGAAAATTTCTAAATTGTAGACAAAATAAGCGCAAAAAAAAACATGTGTAAAATCACGAAATTCCAAATTGATAATCTAACATCTCCGTTGACGAGTATCACGATATTTGATACCGGCGACTCAAATGCAATGTGCAGAGAAACTTCACACAAAGTACAAGAAAACCATTAGCACAGCCGCAAGAAGTTAAATTAATTAAACCGAGACCTAAACGAGAGAGGATACGGATGAGGTAAGGAGCGAGATGAAAAAGCGGAGAAGAAGAATTAGGAACAAGAGAGATGAAGAAAAAGGGGAACGCGTTGTATGCCATTTAGACATTCCGAGAGCCCGATGACGCGCTTCGAATTAGGACGACACAAATAATGGGCCACGGGCAACAGGGAAAAACCGTCTCGTGAAACCTCCGTAATTCCTCATCGCGGAATTCCAGACTGACCAAACCTTCGTAGCATCCGTGCCGCGAAAATTATGACCGGTTGTTGAAAAGAAGTAACTCGAGATATCTCGAGGAATTCGAGAGTGACTCAACGCGCGACTTGTGAGATTTTCAGCGGGATATACCATCGGAATAAAAATAGAATATCCAAAATTTCTCTCTCTGTGCGTTCGCTTAAAATTGTGTGTGTATATGCTGTTCTTATACGTAACTAACACACACATAGTTCCGCAAAACTGTTTTCTATGAGATATGTAAATTCTTTCGATGCAATCTCGCGCTGTTGCAATACACTTTTACTTAGATCTCACATCTGAGATGTTAGGTCTCACGCGCGCAAGCGGTGCCGTCATCCTCCATCAACATCTCATTTGTCACGATCGATAAAATGTTGTCGATAAAAGTGGCACGATCGATCCAGCACGCTTAGCGGCAAGGTCTCCGTTAATCGTCGGCGATGATCTCAATCGGCGATCGAGGCGATATATCGTGACCGGTCGTATGTACATCGTATCGTGTAAATTTTTGCGCACGAACCTTACGGCGCGCGAGATGATCTTGATCGTTGCGGAAAGCAAGCCGCGTCGAACGAAATCGCCGTCGGCCTCGCTGCGATTCGATCGATTATTATTAATCCCGATCGCTTTTGTCCGCGTTTAAAATCACATGCGAATTTAAACGCCGATATATCAGATCGGACAGCGATAAGGAATTTGATAACGAACATACAAGTCGGGACTGGTCTCACGACAAATTATCGACCGTAGAAGTTTCTCAGACGTTATCAAGGATCTAAACGAGCTCTCGATCGTGCCGGACAGAGGCATTTTCGGGGCAAGGGAAATGCGTTCTCCGTGTACCTCCGAGAGATGAAAACGTGACGACCGACCTTTTAATAGCCTCGTCGCGGATTATGAGAAAAACAGAGAAAGACGAACAGAGAGAAAGAGAGAGAGAGAAAAGTAGTATCGGATGTTTTGACACGCTCGACGCGAAGGGAGGACAAATATTTCTTCGAAAACCGAAAGAAGCCCTATCGCGCCGCATTAACCCACTAAGACGCGTGGCCGCAAGAAATCGATGACAGATGGAACTCGAGAAGCGGCTGATCGGGATGCACAAAAACCAAAACAATTTCGACGGTATCGGGTTACGATTTCTAGCGGTGCAATTTCTTTTGCGCCGACAGAGAACCGTGTATGATCCATATGCGACAGAATGACAGAAAGGAAAGATATTATCTATTTGTACACATTTTTCCAGACTGTGTTAGCTGATAGACAAAGAACGCAACAAACACATGCATGTGTTTTGCAGTGAGTTCTTCGTGATTGATCCACCGCTGTGTATGATCTACCGTCGTAGCAGCGCGATGAAACAAATGGCCGGGCATTTACGTAACAATTTACAATTTGAAAAAAGAAGAAAGGAACAACGATATAAATCGCGCGCGTGTAACGATGATCCCAGCACGCGGCTAATTGTATCCGACGACATCATAATTTCGACACATAATTTTACGTTCGTGTCCCATAATTCGCTTGCAAGACAGATTTATGTCGGATAATCTGCGTCGGAGATCGAAACGATGCCAATTTAATGCCGCCGCGGTGGTGTGATCGATGGTTTATTGCGCGCTCGCGATACATTGAAAAAGGGTGCATAACCGGTCTGTGGGATGATACGACCTATCGCGATCGACGCGATTCTGAAGAATCGCGGGAGAAAAATTTACGATAGAATGGGAAAGCGCGATGATAAGACGATAAAGAAGAGAGAAATCGGCGAACATGTGTAACATTGCGAGGACGCGATCGCTGAAGCGTCGTTAGGTTGAGCGAAAATATAAAAAAAGTATCAGGGACGATACATATTCGTCAACAAAATTTATTCGCGATAAGAAAACCACTTCTCGAACGTTAGAAAACAAATGACAATAAATAAGCTGTATATATATACTGTATATATATACACACACACATGATACAGAAAGAAATTTCTTTGAAAATTATTGTACAAATAAACATCAATTCACAATCGGTTGTTTTTAAATATCTGTCTCCCAGAAGGTGTAGAAAATTGAAAGCACTTTTTCTTCACAATGTTACATCACTTGACAGAAGTGTAATTATGAATGACACACAATTCGATACGGAAAAGTGAAAGAGGCCCGCGTAAAAAAGTACGATAAAATAATAGTATTACACGTGCGATATCTTGAAGATGAAAGGGAAGAACGGCGCGTAAAATATATTCTCTAGATATAATATACTTCCGTCTGATATCCTCTATCACGATCGATACCTCGAATCTTTCGTAAAGTTTATTATGGCAACGAAGATGATGGCCGCAAAACCGGTCCTCAGTACGATGAAGAAGAAGATAGAAGCGGAGGAGAGAAGAAGATCAGGAGGCTGATACACGGTGTAAAGTATACGAAGTAAAAGCGCCGGTAAAAACGGCAGATTCGACACGTGCTTCGTACTCCCATTCGTATCTCCGATCGTGATTGGCATTTTGCGATCTTCTTGCAAAATTTATTATTGCTCCGGAAGAACCGGTCCACTGTAAGCGAAGCTGACGTGGGAAGAAGTTAGAGAGGTGAAAATTGACGGGAGAAAGATGAAGAAAGGTGCAACAAGTCGCAAATTAAAACGCGCGCTTCGAGTTTCTAAGCAAAGAAGTCTATTGTATAATTTAATATGTGTATGAACAAACTGAAGTTAATTTGTTTATCTAAAAACAAATTTCGCGTTACACTAATGATAATATTTAATTCTCTTGGAGAATAAAACGTGTTTCCCCAGTCTAGAGAAATTGTTGAAAACTTGTTCGAATATATTGCCAATATATTATTAATATGTGATTTGCGTGTGTAAATTTTCAATAAATAAAACAAAATACATTTCTTATTTGAAATTTCCAAATCATCAAAGATGGCTGAAAATGTCGAAAGTGAAGGGGAAGAAAAGAGACCTCGGAAAAGATGATAGAAGGAGAAAACGTGTAGTATAAAGGCGAGGGAAGTAGACGGTTGCCGCCCCATTAATTAACTGCCCCTCTTCGCAGCCCTCCGCCCCCGATCGTTCCACCAAGGGCGTAGCCATTCACAGCTTACTGACACTGATCTCTCCCCCTTCTCCTTCTTTTTCCCGTTTTATCCCCCGACGCTCCCCGTGTCGCCCTTTTTCCTCGTGAACGTGCAGCTGATTAAGCCAAGACGCAAACGGATTATAATTACACAAATTGCACTGCAAAATAAACGTTATATATTTATAAGCTGATGATTTCTTTGCATTTTTGCCCGCGGCGTCCGCAACCATCGCGCCGCGTTAATGAATTATCGTCGTCTTTTCATGTCCAAACCGCGAGTGTAATTTTTTTTCTAAACGATTGCTATTATTCATCGCTCTTTTATTCTTTATTCATGATTATATAAGATTTTGCGGGAAAATTGCGCAAGAAACAATATTCAACGCTTATTAACTCCGAAAGAAGAATGCGTGTGTGTTGCAGACAGGCACGAGATAAATAAGACAGCAAAAGATTTAATGCCGTTACTTAAGGGATCCCGTCGTCGCGAAAGATCCCACGAAACGCGCACCCCGACATGCACCGGCGCGGGACCATATCGGCGGAGACGATTACACGCTATAGAAGCCATTGTTGTCGTCCTATGGAAATTAATTGAATGTATTTGAATAAGCGCGTTGTTCGCCGCTTGTTCCTACTTGCCCACCTACGCCGAACACGCGCGAGCCATAAACCGTCGTCGTTCCGATCAAACCTCTACAGGGCGCTCCAAAAGGGGGACAAACAATTCTTTCGCTGCGCGAAATTTCAATTCAGAACAAAAATGTGTGTTCAATTATGAATATATAATAAATATACAATTAATTTCTACAAAATTTATCTCTCTCTCTCCATACATTTTCGCATTTATAACGCCGGAACGTGATGTAAAATATACTTTTGTGTCAAGTCGAATAGGTTTTTTACACCGTTCATTGAAGAATCTCATGATCGCTATATGTGGCGCGCCACCGGAAAGGGGGATGCGAGTCTGTGCGACGCCCGTCCCGAAGAACACAAGAAGCCGCGAATGGCCTTCGATAAATGTACGACATCGTCGTAAAGCTGGCGGCAGTAAAACGCCTGCAAAGAAAATAAGTCGCGCAGCGGCCGCGATTAATTATCCGAACCGCAAAGGCGTCATTAAATTCTCCCGCGACGCTGCGAACTGTCGCGAGCGCAAAATAAGAATGGCGAGACTTGCAATTTCGCGGAAACGAAAAGAAAAACGCGATCATCGTGTTCCGACATGTGACGCGCCGTCCGCTGCGCGAGCCGAGAAACACGCTTTTTTTTTCTCGTTGTTACGATCGATCCAGATTTTCATCCGTGACGTTCCGAACGTCCCAAACAAGGAGCCACAGCCATTCTAGAATCGTCTAGTGAGATCGCACTCAGCGTCTATCAAAGCAAATCGAACGCTTCACGCAATCATAAACGAATAAATAATAAAATGCAATTAATTAAATAATTTGTTCTTCCCTTCCGGTTATGTTAGAAACAGAAAATAATTCGAGTTTTTTTTAATTTCCCCGTCATGCAGTTGTCTTCACAATAAATATGTGCGTGAAGAAGTTAAATTAAAAAATATTTTATAAAATGAATATAGTCTGATTTCAGATATTTAGTATTAGTAAATATTGCGGCTGAAATTCTCTTATTCTGAGATTTACAGTTTTTATAGATGCTTTTTTTCTGTTCCTATAGGATTCCTATAGGGTTCGCTCTGCGATGTTTCTGTGTCGATGCACAGTGACAAATACAAGATTACGATTTAAGTCCTTTTGGAAGAGCTGTCTCCTTGTACAATGCTTCCCTTATTGTACGATTATTTGTTTATTTATTAACTGTGTGCTCGTCTTTTGTGCCGCTTAATAAAGGCGGATTAAGTTCTTTTGACTACCGGCGATGTCAAACTCGGAGGAAAAATGCATTCACAAGACATTCTTTCAAAGGATCACACAGTTTTGAAAGATTGTTTGAATATAAAGATGAAATATCTTTGGAAATTTTGTCGTAATTTATTTGACCAATGGCCAAATAGCAAAATCTCTGGTCGGACTTCTGAATTATTATTATTCTCAATCAATCTTTTGTATATATCTTAGGTCTTCGCACGATTTATTTCTCGCGCAGACATTTTTTTCGTTTCCTATTTTCAAATATTTCCTTTCTCAATATATTTCCTTCTATTCAAATACTTTCGCATTTATATTTCTAATGACTTTCCAGAATCTCTTCAAAAATATATTGGCACTTTTAAAGCTCCTTCTCTTTATTTTATCGCAAGATACAATGAGACGGTAATTTTAGCCTTTTGTCGTGCGCGCGGATGTTGAGGAAGGCAATAAGTTGATAAGTTATACGAAGTTGACGTGCGCGGCCAAGAAACGCGGAGGAGAGGAAAAAAAGAAGTACGAGAGTGAAGCAGGGCCCGGAGGAAGACCAGGCGGTGACGATCCTTTCCCACGTCGGTCATCGCCGACCTCAAACTGGTCATCGGATCCTTGGTCGTAGTGAATGGAGGAAGTGGTCGGCAAGATCATTTTACAGTGAGTTCTACCCCATATTTTGCAAAACTTTCCTCCTCACGCAGCCAATTTCTTCGACAACCGTAATCGATCGACTACGAGGATGTGATAATGATCAGATTATAGTACCATCAACAGAAATACATTTTTCTTCTAAATGTACATCTTTGATACAAATTCCGATATTTATAGAAAAACGCTCTTATCTAATTTCGACGCATTTCGGCGTGCTTCAATCGCGAATGCGATCGTTACAGCGGCCATTTTTACGATTCGTAGTCACGTGTAATCACGTGATGAAGTCGTCCTCGCGATCGGTGCCGCCAGGATTCGACGATATCGCGGGGTACTCAGCGCGCAGAGTAAGTCCGCCATAAGGACGAGCAACGCCATGACGTTCTTTTGACCTGTTTGACCCCATGCACACTTCTCACGATGCATTATGGCGGCCGCTTGGAGGTCCTCGGCCCTTCCTTCATCCTTTCCCCGTTGAAACTCGGTGGACCAACCAGATTACGTCCTTCTCTTTTTCTCTCTTGTTCTCTCTTTCTCTTTCTCTCTCTCTTTCTCTTTCGCTTGTTACTTTTATCCTCTCTTCACCCTTCTGCTCTTTCACGCTCCGCTCACCCTTTCTCTCTTTCTCTGACTGTCCTCTCCCCGCTGTTCTATAGTTGCTTTCTCTCCTCGTCTTTCCTGTTGTCGCCGCATTATCCCACACATAATCGAACTCCGCGCGCGAGAAAGAAAGATGCCTCGGCTTTCGCTCCGTTCCTGCGGATACCTATACGCGTCCTTAGTTCGTGATTTCCAACTTAAGTATTGTAGATATTAAGGTTCCACAAAGGATATTGCCAAGATGATCATTGATTAGACGTTTTCGTAATCGATAAAGCTCGAAAGATTTTTATCAACAAGAGAGCGCGGCAAAAACTTTTACTATCTAGACGACGGATCCAACTTTGATCGAGATGGTATCTAAATGCAGTCGCAAATAATGCACGAAACGATATTTTAAAGCGTAGGCGAGCCCCGATGACACATTCTGTTAGCGGGTTCCGCCCAGAACGTTACACGCACATTGTGACGGAAAGGGAGAGAATGAATCTCAATGAGATACATTAAAGCAAAATGGTGATAATAATGATAATGATAATGATAATGATGACGATGATGATAGCCGAGGGAAAAACGGGAACACCGGAATACGCGCTGTAACAACCGGAGCTGTTTCCTCTAAAAGGTTGCATCCTTGGCGAGCAAGTCTGTACAACTGGTTCTCTCTCTATAGACGCGACATAAAACTGTTCTCTCCGTTCTGAAACGCCGGTGGAACCGCTTTAATTAGGACTCGGTCTCGAAAGACAAAGAGAGATGACTCATATTCTTAATAATATTCCTTCTCCAGACAGACAGACATCTCCTCGTCTTCTTTTGACGCATTTCGGTCAGCGAAGACATCGAGTCGACAAAAGAATTACAGTCCGCGCAACAAGTAGTCGACGAAAGGTAACGATCGATTGCAAAAGCGCGATCGAAAGAGACCTGAGGCCGCCTCAAAATGTCTCGACCGTGTCGAGCCGTTGATTGGATTACGAAAAACGGGAAAAGAAATCGTGAGAGAAGAAACAGAGAGAAAGAGAAAAAGAGAGAGAGAGAGAGAGAGCGATTTGTCGCTGTAATGGCATGAACGATCGCATCGGGGTTAACGGAGGTAACCTCGACGTCCGGACGCGCGGGAAACAAATGCTCGTGGATTTACGAGGTTATATGCTTTCGAAGATAACGGGCCGCGCGCGAGAGAGGTCTGGAGCCAGCTTCTCAAAAAGAACGTTGAAGCTGCGCCGCGCTAATCCCGCATTCACATTAGTAAAACTCCGCCACGGACAGCCGGCAATAAGTAACATCGGACACGGACAGAAGATATGTGCGTTCTGCAGCGTACCGCGGTTGCGAAAGTTCGAGTTATATGTATCTTGCATATTATACATATATATATATTGAAGATTGACGATCACGAATTTTTCCGTTTCGAGAAAAATATCGCTAACGATGAGATATACACTACACAGTATTACAATATGTTTTTAACACACAAACACTTACCAAGATCGAGATTCGCTTCAAATTGCACGTGTGCAGAAAATGCGCAAGCACACAACACGTATGATCGAAACAAATTGCGACGATGAAACAAGTTTCGCAAGTCAACGCTATTCCGCAAGCAAATAGATACGTGTGTATATGTATTCATCTCTCTCTCTCTCGGCTTGATCAATAAATAAATTCCTCGAACATGAAATCACTGTAGTAAATGCGCTTCATAAATTTTTGCGGGGGCCGTGAAACTATCATCGTGAATTAGCCGGTATCGGTGAGCAATGATGAATGTTTAATTTTCCCGAACGCCAATTTTTTTGACGGGTGAATTATCACCGAACTCTCGCGCGCGTGGGTCGATCTCCGAGAACTCTCTATAATCACAGCGCTCGCTTTTAATCGATACGATCGTACAAGATATACTAAATATATATATATATATATATATATATATATATATATAATGTCATACAGTTAACCAACGGGAAAGCAAAGTGATTTTATTTATTGCTTCTCAACAATGTCAATGGCGGTAACTAAATTAGAATAACACAACAGCTCTCTATAAATAAAATCAAATGAAAGTGGTAAACTACTTTGCGCTCAACATTTACAATCCAAAAACAGCTTCCGGAGTCAAGCGAAGTTATCACTTCATAAATTAATCTGAAATTTTTCTGAATAAATCGTTGAAATTATTAATGGCACTTGGAGAACTATATTGCGCGTACTTGTGTTAGAACTTTCGTTTCTTGAAAACGCTGTGCCCCAAACTCTTCGTACCAACCTATCTTACTCGGCTGATCATCGGTTGTCATCAAACATCCGACTGCAAGTCACTGCAAGTCGGACGCGCGCTTTGTGTGCGTCATGGCTTATCTTATCTGCGATCGTCTCGATTCAACGGGAGTGGTCAACCAAACCGTGAATTGCGCGTTGCTGCAAAAATGCGTCACAACAAATCGAGAATCATCAAAAATCGTATGTGTGATGTCATCCGTCAAGCTCGGAGCGTGATCTCCAATTTTGTCATCTGGCAACCAAATAAATCTCGCACCTCACCTCTGCATTTCGTAGTAGAACACGATGAACACGAGATCCGATCGAACGAAGAAGGACAAACTTCGTGTGGAAAAGAGCGCGATATCGCGAGCGGCGAGCGAGAAAGATATACAGCGGGAAGAAGAACGGGAAGCGCGGCTATTAGGTTTATTTGCCATAATTGGGGAAGCTTTAACGCGCTAAACCAAACACCGGTTATAGCCGTCATAAAACTACCCACAATCACTTAGAGCCGGCGCGCGGTGCGCGCTTTTTCTCCCTATTTATTCCGCGCGACCGGCTAGTGCCGCGCGCGATCAGGATGAGAGCGGCAGGATGAAGCAGATGGACGGGACACGACCGTAGGACGAGTTACCAGCGATTTGTTATTTCTCTCGAATCCGGCTTTTCTCTTCCTCTCCCTCTATCTCTCTCTCTCTCTCTCCTCTTAAAACAATGCCTTCTTCAGATACAACTTCGCAAGTTGTTCAAATCTTTACGGATATTGATTCCTGTTTCTTTTTACAATTGTTAAATGTTTGTGTTGTTTACATTATTGGCTTATGTAATATATCTTTGATTGCGATCTTTGCTGATAAAAAATTAGCTTATTCGCAAGTTAGCGCAATCACATTGTTAAATAAAAAATACAAAATTTTATTACTTTCATTAATCACACTGTTGACCAATCAATTAATAGCTATACGTCGCACTATCAAATTACATTCAAAGTACGATTTTGCTTAGCTGTTTGGATGTAAACAACTTTTTTTGGTCGACACACATATGATAAGAAGTTAGAAAATTGTTCCGATTGCGGGTCATCTATTAATCACAGTAAGTGGATAAAACTTAACTGTACTCTTTGCGAAGAGATAAATATATCCCGTTTGATTTATGCTGGCACAAACGTTTTGACATATGATCGTCCGACGTTCTCGTTATTTCCAAACAAGCTGAAAGCGCGCCGAGACCCTCAGCGCTCGTGAAAAAGCGAGTCTCGTTCACGCAAATTGGCCGCGTCTATCGCCTCGTTATAATCGGAAAAGTATATTTCCGTTTGGGAATTCACGTTACATGCAGCGCTAACGAGCACCGACTGGCGAACTACCGACGGATCGCGTCCGCTTAAGGAGACATCGATGCCCGGAGCAAACGCCCGGAACGCGTCGGATCCTGTAAAATATTCTTAGGAAAGTCAAACAAATATATAAATTTCCTTGCTTTAACGCACGCTGTATATTAAATTCATTCATGTATAAACGTCTCTAAAATTTTCTTCTCAAATCTATAAATAAAATCAAAGTGAAAAAAGTTTGAAAAATGACAGAGCTTCCGTTCTCTTGTTACATACACAAAACTTGATTTGAATAAGTTAAAATGAACCCAAACTATTATTCTTGGGACAATCATTCTGATTTATGATCTTTAAAAACTTTTGAATAGTTCGGGGTAGGTTTTTCAGACGGCGTCAATTGATTTCGTGAAAATTGATTATCTGTTTTTTTTCTAAACCGTCCCAAAAGTCGAGTAATAACACTAAAACGAGCGGTTCTTTTAGAAAGGAGCACAGCATGTATCTTCCGCAAAAGGAAAAACGGATGCAGTATTTTGTGGTAATATTTTGTCACTGCTCCGACGGTGTCCTAAAAAGAGTCCCGTCTTTGCGAAATTAATTACAAACCGAATGGAAAACGTCTGTTACTTTCTCCGAATTCCGTCATGTCTTCTGCGCTCAGTTCAATCTTCTTCTTCTTCGTTAGATTAAATAAGTCGCGACTATTTTATAATAATTTTTTTTCTTGTAAGTTTTTAACATTTCTCACATAAATCTTAGAGATCGTTAGTTTCTCTCTTTTAGACACAGTACGTTCTCAGACAAAAATATATATACGTGCGCGTAAAACATCTTAACACAAAATTTAACTATAATATCTTATTTGATAGAATGTTTGTCATAATTTAGCAAATCTATAATTGAATTGCCGCTCTTGTATGTATCGTGAGTTTTTATTGGTACTATGAAATTTCGTATAGATATATGTGTGTTTGGACATTTTCTAAATAAGCTTTTAAGAATTCAGGTTTTTATCCGCGTAAAGCAACGCCGTTTGCGGCGCCGGAACCGTCTTTTGTGTGACGCGGCGACGCGTCGACTTACAAATTGGAATACAACGGGCTCAGAGTTAGGAGAATCGTTTCACGCTTTGCGGGGGCGCCAAGTGGAAGGCAAACAACGATAAAAAAATGCATGAATAAAGCACTAATGGAGTCTCCATGGAAGAGGAATAAACCTCGAATAGTCTTCTCTTCTGAAAGGTGATGACGGGCAACCTGCGATCGAACATCCTCCTTTTTTTCTCGCGCTTTCTCACAATATCGCGGACTATTTTTGAATGTTAAGTGGCACATATGTGTGATGTAAATTTTTTTACGAGAATCGTCGTATTCACAATTACGTGTAAACGCGCGAAATAGTTCTGATGCGCGAAGTCGGGTCTCGTCTATTTAAATATGTCGCTTTCTTGGTCTCGGAAAAATTTCTGGAAGGAAATACGTCTAATATCTCCGAGGAGAAATATAACTGCTTTAATAGCAGTACACGATCGTACGTCATATATATAAACTATCGATCTTGTTCGCGTGAAGCGAGCACGATCGAACAGCTTATCATATGGCTCGGCATTTCGCGTGAATCACCTGCCAACGTTTTAACGACGTGCAGTAGCCAGTTTGTCATACGGCTCGGAGTACAGTGACACGCATTAAAGTAATAACACGCGCACATATACCCGGTGTCTTCATGGAAGACACTCGAACAATATATATTAGAAACTTGCCATTATATCTATGTAGACAGTTTATGAGATTATTTTGTGATTTCACAATTACAGATCAATGATTTGCGTGTGTGTTAAACAAAACGATAGAAAAATTCTTGAGGAGAGAGGACTTTAAATGTTTAAAAAGATAAAAGAAAATTGATAAAGTGACTTGACTTAACTTTTATACATTTGTTTATCTTTTATACAGTTTGTCTGTAATAAGCAATTTTACATGAGCATTTTTAGTTTACGTAACTACACATATTTGAACTTGATATTGTATTGAACCCCGAAATGTTCTGCGCTAGTATCAGGTTAGTAAACGACACGTTCTCAATATATCGCCGGTAAATGAATCATCGCGTTATTATCAGACATGATTAATGCAAGAAGGCATAATTAAGAATAAGTACATTTTTTGGAGTAAATTGATTATCATTACTTTGCCAGGTTTCACCGTGACGCAATTACGGGAAAAAGCGAGAAAGCCGACGAGCGCGATAAAGTCGCATCCAATTGTCACTTTAATTAATATGAGACGCAACACGACCATAATAGCGACTGATCGATTAATCGTGAGATATCCGCGTATATCGTTTCGTAAGATGATTCACCGATGCGATGAGCTCAAGGACGGTCGTCCTTATCACGTATTGACACAGTACTCCGTTTTATCATCCGTGACATTATATAGCCATCGCACTTGAATAACATCCCTTGCAACAAATGACGAAGCGCCAGAATCGAATTTCCATCATTTAAAGTAGCGCAATTTAAAACGATTTGCGATTCGTATGTTTATTTTGTTAAGAAAAGCGTAGTATTAAGTTTTGCTGGATCTAAATTTGTCATGTATCTTCACAACGATTTGTTTGTTAGTTACACAAAATACATTTTAAGAATTTGAAATAAATGTCAATACTCTTTGCATATTGACCTCTACTTAATACTCTGTGCATAATAAAATAAGCATTTAAAGGCGCAAATAAATGAAGGTAACAAGCAACATTCAAAATAATCATTATTATATGATCTAATTATAATATTCAATAATAATTAAGATATTATATAATATCTTAATTATAATATTTAATAATTTAATCATATTTTCATCACATTAACTTCTTGAGATATTTTAACTCTCTGAAAACTCATATCTTCATTTACAACCGCCTTTGCTTATTTGTGAAAGAAAGAATACTCACTCGTGTCATGAGACGATCGGCACCGGTGCCCTCTTCGTCTTTAAAGATGATGTCCGAATTATAGTTGGGCACCAGGTCTCGGAATCGAGAATCGTCTCTTACCACTTGTCCTTCACTGAGTCCGCTCGCCGGCAATGTATTTTCGCTGACATTCGGCACATGCTGCTTGTAGACCAAGGGTGTGAGTTTCCTCAGGATAGGCCGTCGGCCACCGCCTCGTCCGGGTCCGCATGCCAGTGCGATGCCACCGCTGTTATCGAGCACGGGCCCACAGAGGCCGAGGATCAACAAAAGTATGTGGAGGCTCGCCTGGAGGCCGCGGCGACGATGATGATGGTTCACCATAATCGCGTACCTCTGCCTCGAGGTCGACCTTGCGCGGTCACTGCTCTCGTCGTCTCCAGAACGGCTGGTAGAACGACGACGAATACGGTGGCAACAACGATGACAATCCGGATAACGTTGCGCTGCCGATTCTTCTTCTCCGCCTTTTGCCACTGACCTCACTCACGGTTAACCATAACGAGGGCATCACACACCGTGCACCCGTGCACGCACTCTTACCACCGATGCGATCCCTGTAATTGATTCGCTAATCACCGCACGCAACCAACTAGCCAATGATGGTTCACTTGTAAAAACTCGAGCGTAACGCGAGCAACGCGAGATAGCGAATCGACGCGGAGCTACCTCTCGAAAAATCAGAGGAAAGCTGTTCGCTTCCCTTTGTGAGTACCAAAAGGAATCAATTTTACGACCGGGTATCATCAAGTCGTGATTCCAAAAAGGATTTACGAGAAAGCAAATTCTTTATGTACCTATACTCGAGACGCCGGGACGTTTGTTCTCGGAAAATTATCCTAAGCCGGGTTCTCTCGACTGAGCCACGTTTCTTTTTCTATCGAAAACCAAGCCCTTTAAATTCACGTCGGCACGCGCCAACACTCCCGCCTTTCCTCACTCGGAGCGGAATCCCCTGCGATCGTTTTCGTCAGAGAGGAGGTACGTGTGACTCGACTCACTTGACTGAACCCGTCGTCCGGAAGCTAACGCACGTTTTCCGGACGAGCCGGTGGTGGGAAATGCAGGATGGATTTTGGTGGGTACTCCTGACGTTATTTCTTTGGCCTGGCCAGGTCCAAGGCACGTACCCCTCTTCCTGCCCCCACCCCGCGGCGAACGACTGGCCAGACCGTCGCCGCTGGCTGCTGCTAGCTGCTGGTCCCCGTGAAGCTCTCGTGGTGTCCAGAAGTGGTGGCGGTGGTGATGGTGGTGGATGATCTCGTCCCCTCCACTTAGGGCCTCCTGGTACGCGCAACTGACGTCATGAGGCCTGCCGTACCTTCATTGGCCGGGGCGGGGCGTTTACCAGGTAAACGAAGACAGGTGCATACGACGGGAGGGAGAAGGAAGAAAGAGAAAGAGTGAAAGAGATCAAGCCCAGGAGAAAGGAAGAGAGAAAGAAGGAAAAGAGAATGAGAGAAAAGAAAAGAAAGAAACTTAGGAAGAATCTTCTACCTTTCTCTTCCTTTAACTAAACACGATCGCTTCTTCTATTCTTGCGAGTCGTTTCTTCGTCCTCTCTTCGCGTCGGTCTTTTTCCTCTTAAACTATCTTTTTTCTTTCTTCGTTTCTTGTCTCCACCGCTATTGCCAATCGTACTACAGTTCTTCTTCGTCGTATCGTCTCACCTCGTTATTCCGTTCGTCTCTTCATCGAAGTGTGCGTCGCTTTCTTCCTTCTTCGTTCGAACCTTGCGCGTACGCGTACAAATTGACACCTTCGCATTGAAAATAATGCAAACAAGGCGTTACGAGTACAGAATATCTACGAGAACGATAAATCGATATGTTGAATGTCACGAAAGACTTCACTCTTTGTTTATTTCTTCTTTTTTAACTGCACTTCTTCACTGACCTTGCTCTTTTCATATTGTTTCTTTTTATTTCTATCACACGTATCTGCTCGTAACTCACTTTAGTCGCGCAGTTCTCGCACTTCATCGAAATCTTCGCAAAAAGATATCAAAGTTATTGTTGTAAACAGCGCGAAAGTGTCTAAATGTTAATTTGTACAGCTGATTTATTCGTGCCAAACGATGTTATCACTTTTTTGATAAAAATCAATAAATATTCGCGCCCACAGACGCAAACTATTTGTTAGCTTATCAAACGTTGTATTCTGCAAGATGTTTTGACTCGTCGCAAAGGTACACATATACAAAATTCATAAATATAACGCGCCGAAGTTACAAACACATGTATGCACTATGTACAATCAGCAATCATGCGATCGTATTACATCGCAAAAAATGCGATTAATATTATACACGTCGATGACTGTTCTCGACATTTTCAAAGTGAATATACACTGCGTGAATACCGAATGCGAGCCACACATCGTCTGATATGAATTCTACTACATACACGAAGGGTCGGGGCGAATAAACATTTATTCGAGAAAGAGATCGAGAAATGTACAGCAAAAAGAGAAAGAAAACTTGGTTTACTGATAATAAACATCTTTCCCGAACACGAGCGACGATTGGCCCGTCGAAATTTACACAAACGTCGCGCCGAAACGAACTTGAGATTTTCTAGCGATACCTATGACAGGATTACGACCAAGAAAAATGTCTCGTGTGAAAAACAGTGTTTTCTAATCCTTGGTCGTATAAACGCAACGATTTGTTCGTTCACGTTAGACTTCACATATTTTTTGTATATGTAGAAAAAGAAACAAAATAAAAATTTTACTCAAAACAGAGATCTCTAGCGTTATTTATATAATATTAACACACAAACGTTAACTTATAAGTTTTAATGTTATATTATATTAAATTTTTTGTGTGTAAGTTTCGAAATAACGTAAAATAAAATGTGCGTTACAGGATTTGATTTTCCAAGACTTCCTCAGCATATCCGGAAACACAATAGCATTACAAACCATATGCATCGCTCTACGCGGAAAGAGGGGGAATTATGATCCAACGAAAATATAAAATGTCACTCGTTAACAGAACCAATGCCAGAAATCGCTAAAACTTGGCGGCAATAAAAAGTAACGAGTATTCACGGGCTGTAAACATCTGTGGAACGCTACTCCGGAACATTTCATAATCCTGTTACGAGGCACTTTGACTTTCGTGGCAGCTGCGCGGTGGTGGTGCGCGGATTGGAAATAAAATTCTGCTATCGAGGTGCAAGTAACGGCGCAGTGTTGCCGTGTCGTGTAAGATCATTGCATCGTGAGAAAATATAAAAGAGAAGAAGAGGATTGCCGGCTGAGAGAAAAGAGAGAAGAAGAAAAGACAAAGAGAAGAAACGTCTATACAAATGTACAATTAATATTAATATATTCTTTTCTATTGCGGTATTTGCTCGCGACGTATATATGTTCGACATCATCAAAACCTACATTTGCATTGACCTACATTTGCATTGACTCTCTGAAAATTTTAACTTTTTGTGGACTCACATGGATCTCCCAGATCCACTCAAAAATTGCGCATCTGTCTTTAGTAAAAATTAGTTTTTTTTTAAAACGCTTATATCATCAAAACTACTAGAGATTTTTTCAATTTGTTTTTTGATCGACGCAGAATCGTTCAAACTTTTGATTCAAAAAAATTGAAAAATAAAAATGGAAAAATATTGATTTTTCACGGAAATGTTTACTTCTAGTCGCGTAGTCTCATAGATCCAGTCAGTCCAACTAGTAGGCATTTTTCGAAATCAATCCACGAAGAGTTACTTAACTATTTTCACAGTTTTTGTTGAAAAAAATCGAGTTCAGATTAAGAAACTTGCAAATAAAAGATTAGACATATCCTGTATGTGAATCAAACAAGGACAGTTTGTCATCGTCCGGTAAAAGGTAAAATTTATCTAAAAAGGGATTACCCTCAAATCTCTCGCGATAAGATTTCGTTCCCCTTTCACGATCCCTTTTCACGTCAAACAGCGAAACGCCGATTCAGGCAGAAAATTCTTTTTCACGCCGCAAATATCTGTCGACGCGCGGTATACCGCCGACGTACGAGTTCAGCTGTCTCTTTTTCGATGGAAACACGATATCCTGAAGGAACCTAATGTCGAGCAAGAAGAGGTAACATTGACCGAACGATAGTCCAAAGCGGACCTTTCGTGTAATGGACGGCTCAAATATTTATCATCGGCCGCGTAATTTAAGGTGCGTTTAGCAAACGGAAGACGACGCGAAGAAAAACAAACAGGACAGGGGCGATGTGGCATAGCCGGCGGAGAAACAGAGAACGCTGGGCGACGAGGCGAACGAGGAGATGGACGGAGGGTGGGAAGGAGGGGATACTGAGAAGAACGAGACGGGGGTCAAGAACGATAAGCGGGAGCAAGAGGGTGCCAAGGGCGAGAGAGGCGGAAAGAGTAGCTCAAAGGGGCCGCCGCGGGGCCCAGAGGGCCTTGTGAGAAGGCGCAAACCCCAATAATAGCACCAGAATTTATATACCTGCACGAACTCGCGCGCGCAGTGGAACGGTCCTGGGGCTGAAGGGTCCGCCGACCCAGGGACGGCTCATTGCCCGACGCTCTTGGACAATACGCTTTCGGCGATATTCGCGCGCGTAGTATCTCTGATTCAGCATTTGCGGCAACATATGTTCAAATGTTCAAATATCGAGTCGGCAAATGGTTCAAGTTGTCAATAACCGAGTGTACTTACAACATAATATCTTATAATAATTTTTCACAAAGATAATTTTATTGTTTGCAAAAAAACATGCGTGACATCTTTGACCAAGGAGAATATTCTCTGATTCGTACAATTCATGTTTTTCGTAGAACAGTCTCGCGATATAGGTATGTCATTAGTTTCGATTTCAGGTGCACGCAGGTTTCAAAGCTGAGCGGCCCTGAGTTAGCCGCTGTGTCTAACATCCTCTATCGGATAGAGAAGAAAGACGAGGACCGAAGCGGAAGAAAGAGAGAAACAGCAGTTGTGGCAACTTAGAGAGCGAATCATCCATCACGGACAGCTCAAAGCCGTATCTTCTGGTCACCGGCGCTGGAGATGCCAAAGTATGCCCAAATATTGTGAAAGGTCCAGAAAAGGCAGGAACGTGAAAATAAATTCACTCCGACAATGTGAGAGAAAGACGGAGAGTAAGAGAAGTAGTAGAAGAAAAAAAGCGAGAATACTGGTCCCCTTTCCTTCTAGTCAGCTCAAAAGGTGCGTCTTGTCTTGTGCGTGTTGAGATGGAAAGAGGAAGAAAGCTCTTTAACCATTGTCGGCTCTTTGGACCTTGTCGATCTCTTTCTCTCCCTCCCTCCTTCTTTCCCTCTCATTCTTCTCTTTCATTCTTATTTCTGAACTGCAAGATCACTCTGTACTACACGCTATCACTTTCTTTCCATTGTCGTTTCTTTGTTTCTTTTGCTTTCAATATGTGTTTTATGTGTATGTGAAACACGCGTATTGAACAAGCCCGAAAAATTCCTACAAGTGATAGAAAAATCTAGTTTACAACGATTTCGATCAGTCTTCGGTGGATAAAAGGAAACTCCTGCATTCTCGAAACTCCGCTATCCTTCCTTGACGTTCCACACTGACGCTTGTTAACGCAGCAGCACCTTGACTGTACTCTCAGCCCATAATTTTCTCCGCGAACGTCACGGATTCTCTCTCGCGCTGGTGGATTAATAATCTAGAGTGGTCTCTCGAAGGGAGCGAAAAAACGATACAACGTGGGGGCAACGTTAAGACGAGGGACACGAGACGGTAAGACGGGCAAGAGAAAGAGGTAAAGGAAAGGAAAGAAAGCCAGATAAAATGAGAAACAGAAAGAAGAAGAGAGAGAGAAAGAAAGAAATAGAAATAGAGAAAGAGAGAAAGAGAGAGAGAGAGAAGAGAAAACGTGGAAGGGCGATCGTAGCTCGTAAGTTAGCACGTGGTCGAGTCAAGCCGTGCGAAGGAAACCGAGAAGCAGGAAAGAAGAGATGGAACGAGTCAAGCGGGCTTACTACCTCATCTCGCTTCTTCAACCAATGACGTAGATGGAATTCTAAGTAGCCCTTGTGTTGTGTATGACGCGGTCTCAGGAAGTTTCATCGTGAACATTATTGGCGGATTGTGATAATTCACGACAAATAACTGAAAAAGAAAAAAGAGAAGAAGAAAAGAGAGAGAAAGAAACAGAATTTATTAAAAAAATCGATAATTACACAAAAAATATGTCTGTCTCTCAAATTACAAATTGTACATATAGCTTTTGTCTTAATAACTTTTATCTTAACTTCGCAGCTTCAATAAATTTGCAGCTCTTCATTTCTCTTTGTTATTTCATAACAAGATATACCTATTGAATGCGTGTGTACAGTTACAGATTTCTAAATAAAGTTGAAAAAAGACGTTACAATTCTTGTATACCATTGATCTCACACAATGGGTTTTATTATGGTTATCACATTGTCGAGTTTCTACGCCCCTCAATACTCGCGCCACTGTCAGCATCCCGCTTCTCTTCCTCGGAACCACCTCATCTTCGCAGCCTGGGCCGAAGTAAGAGACGGCGTGGATGGTGAACGCATAAGGTGAAACAGAGAAAGCAGAGAGGAAATGAGAAAGAGAGTGGCGCGCACGTAGCCGTCTCAGGGAGCGAGCATCGAGAAGAGTAGTGAACAGAAGAGACGTAAGGAGGGGTGAGAAGGGTCTGCGGAACGACGAGAAGAGAGCGGGAGCAGCAAGAGGCCCAAGGGACCACACAGGACGCGGCACGCGCGCGCTCTACCGGGTGGGCCAGCACACGTCGGCTTCGGCCATCCTCGCGTTATCTCGGTCGGGCTCGTGCGTTCTCGGTTGGGCCCGATGGTCGAATCGCACCGAGGCCACACAGATCGCGCACGCGCGAACGCTTCCTGGGTGGCATTCGCCTGCTGGCCAGCAGGCCGTACGTAAGGTATTTCTCTCCGTTCCACCGTGGGCCGTACAACCTGTTAGTATCGTGCCGTCCACGCATTATGCCTCTCATTCTCCTCGTCTTTCACAGCATCCTCCGCCAGTCTTTCCTTTTCTCTCTAACTTTCTATTTCTTCTCACCTTCCTTTTCTCGCAACGTCGGCACAACCCAAAAGCCCCTCCTGTCTCGGCTCTACCGGCATCACGAGCTTCTAATAAGATTCCAATTTGTCAATTAGGGGGAGGACGGGCTCCTGACGCGTATCTCCCGCTACCTCGGCAGACATCTCTTCCTCTCTTCTTTCTCTCTTTCCATGTTGGCACCTACCTGCATTAGCAATGCGCAATCACGACACTCTACACAACTGCCGCATATGAACAGTTCGTTCTATCTTTTTACTACTCTACACGATTACACGAGTCTCACTGTTTAGCTTTTATATTGTACATGGAAAAAATTCGGTGCTAAATGTATTATAAAGTTATACATACACACCCAATATTTATTACTCTTTCTAATTATATAAACAATATAAAATCCTTATACAAAAATACATGATATTATGTGACAAAAAATTGTTTGGACATAACTGAATATTCCGGTCACTATGATTCACGCGGCAAGTGATCATTACGTGTATCATGCGTTTTTATGTACTTGTTGGATGTAATGAGATGTAACGAGCTTTGCAACGCTCCGGGAAGTCTGAAGAGTCTCACGATGTAACCACCCGCTGTGACTCGTCTCATTGATATCGCCCGCTGGTCTCTTCAACATTAGTTCTGTAACATGGTGAACATTCAAAAACATTTTTCCATTTAAACATTGTGAATTAATTATATATATAAATAGTTCTATCTTAAAAGTTGTATTTACAAGACAATAAAAACTTCTGAGAGCAAAATTTATCTTTTTTCTTCTAAAAAAAAAAAAAATATTTTTTAACTACGCATAAATTTGAAAACCTGATGCCGTACTGAAAATGTTTATAGCGTTAGAGTCAACGCATTGGCTCGCAAACATTTTTCGCCACAAGCAGCTATGAATGATAATCTTGACTGATCTAATGATGCATTTCAACGATTCACCGACGTCTTTTTTTTTTTAACCGCCGTCGAACGTACCTGTTGTAGCTGGTGCCCACGTGGATCAGTCTTCACGTATGTGAGTTTTGACAACGTAAGGCCTCTCCTGGCCTGCGGGCGGACTATAAAGTTTCATTTCTGCTGGGCGAATGTCTTCGAATTAGCAATAAAGCAGCGATTCTCTCCCCCTTCGCAACGGACAACGAGGCCGCGCCGCGGCGTTGGCCCCTTCTCGTTTTTTGTTTACTCACCAACGAACTGGTTTTGCGGTATACACCGTCCGTTCTCTCCTCTTCTCTCGTCTTCTCTCGTCGCTCTCCTCCTCCGTTCTCTTATACCGTCCCAGGGAGATCCAAAGCTATTTCGGGGTACGCAAATACACTTGGTGTGTGTACGAGGGGTGCCAACGAGCATTCGCGGCAGACGGTACAACTATCATTGACAAAGGCTGAACGTAGTACAAAATTTTCAAGTCGTCTTTATCTACATCGAATGCGGAAAAAACACAGTCACGTAGTAAACTTAAATCTCTTCAGAAATTTCACGTTAATTTTAGAGGATTTATGCTATACTGTAATATTTTTGAAATAATATTATTTTTCTTTTACACTGTAAAGATTTCGTAAAATCCATATTGCTCAGTATTACAATGAAGAAAATCACTCGACTCTCCTCAATCTCTTCCTTTCTCAAATGATAATCATGCCCGTGGATATAATGCACGCGAGGCAAATCGAATTAACGCGGACGTAACTCATACCGAGTATATCGTCCGAGACAAGAACCACCTCGAGATGGCCGGAGGGAATATCGCGGCAGAACCCTTTGAAAGCCGCACGTGCACGTCTGCGCACGTTGTTTCACGTGTGCTACGTCGATGCTGGCTCGGGTGTGCACACGCATATCACGCGTCCGTATGCTCGCCTCTGCGCATTATACGTGTTATATACTATATATGATCTAGATCCGTGCGCGCAGAGACAAAGGAATGCTTCCTTCTCCCTCTCCCCCTCGCTCACTCTTCGGAACCTCTGGCGTCCTTCTACCGATCCTCCTTGGTACCCCGACCAAAGAGGGTACAAGGAGTTGCGAAGGACGGCGCGAGGAGCGGGATACCGTGGGGGAGGGCGAAGAGACGGCGATGAGGGAGAACAGGGGGCGCGGGAAGAAAGAAGAATAAGAGGAGCGAACACCAAAGGAGGAATAGACCATTCCACTTATACGCTGCTCGGATTCAATTAACTCTCCACCTTCTTCTCTCCTTTTTCTTCTCATCTCTCGGCCGGCATGCCTGATGCTGCTCCCTGCCTCTTCTGTCTTACATACATACGTGCACATATATAATGTATATATGTAAATATATAGTATGTTCCTCGGGACGTCATCACTTGGCGTCGATCGATTATTTGAATTTCACAAGTACAAGTAGCATTCGCGAGCTTCTGAATCTCTGGCGCAAGTTTTATTATGTTGATTCAGGAGATGAAATTGTTCGATATATGTATACACATGTGAATACATTCGCGACCAGTTGGTATTCCGTTAATTGCAATGGTGTTGGATTTCCGCGTGTTGCTCGCGTCGGTTACACTCCTTATCAGAAATCAAGTGCTTGTATGTCATTGCCGGTAATAACGTCGCGTGCGATTATCGCCGTAATTGCTGCGCGCAGTCGGATGTTCGCGTCGACTTACAACGCCGGTAATAATAATGAAGGCGCATGTTGTCGTCGTGGGCACACGCGGTCTTGTCGGACATTCGCGTGTTTTGGACGCTGGACGCGCGTCAAGATAAGAACATCGTTACCAGACACTCAAGACACACGCATGTTTTTGCAAAAAACATCCGAATTCTCGCTCGTTTACTTATGCAAATGCGGAAGCTTCATCGATGCTTCTTACGATTAATATCACTGTCGCTTTTGATTCTCGTCAAAAGAGATTAAAGCGATGCAATATCTAAAGCAACTTCATACGTTCGATCAATGATCTATATATTGCCGATAGTTCACGTTATTTTTCATTAACAAACATAGAATTAGAAAAGCATAATAAAATGATCTCTTCTCACAAGAGTCAAATGAAATTTGTTGGTACGTTGTGTTCTCTTTCGGTTCACATTTTTGAGCGAAAAATCTGAATAAGAGAATTTCTTTCTTATTCACTGTCCAGACTACGAAACGATTCTTTTATCGCAAACGATGCGACGCAAATAGAGTTTGATTATTGATAATGATTCGACGCCTCGTGAACGTGCCATTATCTCCTCTTAACTCATTCGTTCGACTGGGAAGCAGTTTGCTCGAGACCTTGTGTGGATTCGCCCTAAGGGCCGATTCACAGAGGCCTATAACAGGTTCCGTTCTCTGTGTCCTTATTCTAAGTTATATTGCGAATAAAAAAACTTCTTAATCGGTCATAATAAAACAAATCTGTTAAACAGACAATATTAAGCAAATGATCGAAGAATCAATAACGATCGTTGCTTCGTATTGTAACGTCGCGAAAAAGCTTTTGTCACTGGATTACGGTCGAGATATCATCGATCTACCTGATTTGCCTTTGCTAAGCGTTTCTACGATAAAAGACCGACTTTCTTTATCATGACTATAAGTTATCGATATTGGCAGTGTGGTAATCAAATTACATTGAGTCGTTGCGATAACCGTGGCATATGATGCAGCAATCAATCGCGTGAAACAAAGAACGTAAACATGAAAGTTCATTGCGTCATCATTGCTTATTGCTGTAAATAGATCTAAACGTTGCCTTCGATCATTTTTTAATCGTATCGAATTACCTCGTACACACATATTATTAGATACAATATCTATGTTACATATTGCTCACAAAAATATATCTTATTTTTAATGCCGTTTCTAATATTTAAGATTTACGTTTTGAGTAATATTGAGCAATTGATTCACATTGACAGCTTCATTTGTAATTCCTACGACCTTACATGGAGTAACATCCCTTTAAACGCAAATATCTCAAAGAATCATTTTTTTTACAACTAAAAGCATGTGAGAGATAAAAAGTAAATCCTGAATGAATTTGCAAGATAATCGTATAGGAAGTGAAAATAATGTTTCACACACAAATTGAAATATCTTCAAATCTGCAACAATCCAGAAATGTCTCGTGTACGCGCTTTCGAACGAAAATTATAAATTCGGTGAGACTCTCGCGCGGGACAGAGAGTCTCGGCTCTCTCGGCAGAAGCCTCCGCGCTCTTGTCACACGTCGGGAGATGAGAACGGTGCCTTAAGGCCCGCAACCTCTCCTCGAGACGAGATCTTTCTCCTCTCTCTCTCTTTGGTTTCCCACGAGAACCGCCGCCGCCGCCGCCTTCTGGAATGTCGCTCACCCCTTCTCCCTCCTGCGGCTCTCCACCACTATCCTCCTTCTCTTTCACTACCGTCTCGCTACAACCACCGTCTTCCCCTTGCTCCACCGTCCCTTGTGCAACAGAGTGTCTTCTCTTGCTCTATCACACCGATACAACCCCCTCCTGGCTTTTCCCTTCACTCCCCTTATCGCCATTTTCTCCGCGAGTTTGATGCGGGGTGAATCCCACAATGCATGTGCTGCATCTCTCCACGCGATTCGCGATAGGGATTCGGATATGTTGCAAGAGGAAGTTAAAAATATGTAGAGAACCATGTTGCGCTGACAGAGTACAAATGATTCCCGATGTTTGGATGATGTTCCTGACTCCTCTCCGCTTTCTACGGAATCTCTTCCGTTCATTCTTTGACAGAATGTATCGCGCGTATATTGCACATCTTAATGACAATTCCAAAGAGAGATTAGAGATAAAAGCGTTGTTCCTCCTTCCTCTCTTATACGCTGCAAATACAGTTACCACATTATCTTCTTTCTTCATGCATTTAATGAGATATATGTATGTGTACAATGTTAGCCGAGGTTCAGATCGTGTGATGCGGTTGCAAACGGGAATAGCTTTATGTTAGAAGTAGACTTACGGTAACTGCCGCCTAAATGCCACAAGTGATTATGTGTTTTCTATTTTTGTGATTAAACGACGTGTGAAAAGGGAAGTCTATTCAACGCGCGCGATGCGATAAAATTTACGAGTCAGTCTTTCCCCACAACATTATGTCTATCGTTCCACCCGTATCAACAGTGATGTACCAAGTTTCACACCATCGTATATATATGTATACACATATATTCACAATCGTTGGTTAGTGTTAAATAACAGTGCTTACAATTTCAAACTATACATATATGTCGTGTATGTGTATACATACACGATTTGAAAGTACAAACGATCATTATGAACATGTGACTAAATATCGTGCAAATAATACGCTTTGCTAAATGTCAAATGTCATATTAAGTTCCGCTTATTCTACTCATTCTATCAAACTTGACTTATCGTTTCGTAAATTAAAACTTGCCACGCGTGGCTCGAGATACAATCGTGTATATATTACAAAATGTCTGTGATATTTTTTTTAACGATAATCACAAATGATTTTACACACAATACGGCGTACTATTTATAATTTTCTTTCACAATATAATTCAGTACCGTTATTCCATTGTATTTTCCTGTTGCGTATTGTATCAATGTTCGCTCAAATTGCAAACAAATTCCAAACTGCTCGCGAATATAATTGCTGTTCAACGAGACGAAAAAAAAAAAATAAAATAAAATAAAAAATAAAATAAATATGATCTCGGTTACGCCAGCTATTGTGTTACTGTTCTTTGGTAAACTCCAATCAAACCTCCTCTATTATATGTCTGGCTAAAAATAATAATGGTTTACACTTTGCTACCTATGTTTGCATCACATATCCATAATAAGACGGTTGCCTGTACGTGATTCTGTCAAAGTGTGCGTCGATCTCCTGCACAACGGGTGTTCAATATCGGTGAATGATATGTTTTTGAAATGTTACGCGCGCAATACTCTAACCATAGTAACTATAACATGAATAATATAAAAAAACGATACAAAAATAATAATAAAAATGCTGTACCGATGTAATATGCAGATCTCTATTGAAAAGAAGAAACGCCTCGTTTCGGATATTGTGTCACCCGATGTGCACCGTCGTGTTGTCGTTCCAGCCAGTCCAGACGTAATACGAGACTGACCGTACGAGGCGGTCACTCATGAGAGATGCTTAGTGCACATACCATCTCTACTAATACTAATCGAAAAGCGACATCATCACTATTACTATCTCGAGCTATCAGATTCAACACTGGCGAAAGTTTAAAAAATATTTTGCCAAAAAATTTTGTCTTCTCATCTCTCCCTTCTATTCTTTCTTCTATACCTTTCATCTGCAAACGACTAACATATTTAATTGTCGTCAATGTGACATTGACTATATAAATAAAAAATTAATACCCATAACTAAAAATATATCTAATAATATATATAGATCTTTAAAACAATATTAAAGCTAAACTGGTTTTATTTAATTTTTATAATAATTTTTATTTGTATATGCATCTGTATGTATTGATTGTGATATATATATCAGAAAATAAAAAGCAACGTTATTTATCATACCATAATTGTTGCAGATAAAATACTTACTTTCCATTCATTGATTTTAAATTTGCCTTATATCGATAAGACAGGTTACACAATTACACACCTGAAATAATTAAGAAACTTCATTTAGCGCAATCTTTTGTAAATCACACAAAACCTTACATATTTTAATCTTTCGTTTGATAACATATCGATTTGCAAGGATGAATTTATTTTATATACGAGCGGCGCATATTTGCGTATAGTTGCCCACAGTAGGATTCACAATGTGGCCAGTAGAAGTTTTCCATCGTCTTTTATGATTGGTCAATTGCAACAATGTGTAAAGTGGAATTCCTCCATTTTTAACGTTATAACAAATATTTTCCTTATGTGGGACAATTAGAACTCCACATTGCAAATAAAAATAAAAATACGTATGTATACTGTTATTTTATTTTTGGAACATTATTCTTATCTATATACTAAAGACATTGAGATTATTTTAACATATACAACAAATAACTATAGATACAACAAATAACTAAAGTGTTCAATGTGGATACAGCAACAGATTATTCAGAATGAAGAGATCAATTCCTTCACTATCTGCACCTGTGTTGCAGAGGAAGAGCGTGTGTCTAGTTCTTATTTCGCGCATGCGTTCTTTGATGCGGACTTTACACATCAAAGATACCGACAATGAGTGAGCTACGATAGTGTGACAGCCCTGTTTCCAGTCCACTTCCAGTCGATACTATAGTTCATTGAGGAGTAGAGTAGAATTATCTACGTCTACACATTTTCTTCAGATCGACTGTATATTTTAGCTAATCGAGATATATCAATTTTTTTATTTTTTTTGTTAATAGAAAAGATACATTGTTAGAGAGAGAGAAAAATGGTAAGTGCTTAAACGTTTTATACAGTAGTTTAGACAATTTGTGAACAGAAGTAATTTACATGGCGGTTTATCAGTTTCACCTTACTTTGACCTTCAATTAAAATCATTCTATCATTCGATCTATATGTTTTTTCAATAATTTTGCGTGTTTAATATATATTTACAATTTTTTTTAAATAAATCGCTTATTTTATATACACGACACGTAATTTTGTGTGTAGGAAAAATAAGAAATTGCAAATGTATATTATTCTCAACTCTGTACTCGCATACACATACTTGCTATTTTTAAGAACAAAATAGTTACGCGTATACAAGAATCAATGTTTCGAATTTTTTTTTATTATCATATAGTTATCACACATGTGTTATATTTAACATAATTTATTATATTTATTATATGTTTTTATTCTCGAAGAAAAAACATAAATTTAAAACCAACACTTCTTATATATTTTTTTCTTTTTAAGGCTGAACCTATAAATGTCGTTGTTACCGGTGCTGCTGGGCAAATTGCCTACTCTCTTTTATACCAAATCGCAGCTGGTACAGTTTTTGGACCAGAACAGCCAGTTAATCTTATGTTATTAGATATCCCACCTATGATGAAAGTATTGAATGGTGTTGTTATGGAACTGGAAGATCTAGCTCTTCCTTTGTTACAAGGTATAGAAAAAAAAAAAAAAATATATATATATATAGACTTAAAATACATTATGTAATTGTGCTATATATAAGATGATAATTTACCTCTTCTGATGAGTATGACGTTCATGAGTGGAATTCAAAATTCTAGAAGTTGTGCCAACAGCTGAGCCTGCCAAGGCCTTTAATAACGTCGCAGCCGCTTTTTTGGTTGGCGCAATGCCAAGAAAAGAAGGAATGGAACGTAAGGATCTCTTGGCTGCAAATGTGGAAATTTTTAAGGTGCAAGGTGAAGCATTAGATAAATACGCTCGCAAGGATGTCAAGGTGCTAGTTGTAGGTAATCCAGCTAACACCAATGCGCTTATCTGTTCGCATTATGCACCGTCTATTCCAAAAGAAAATTTCACTGCAATGACTAGATTGGATCAAAATAGAGCACAAGCGGCACTAGCAGCTCGATTGAAAGTTCAGGTAAAAGATATTGTGTTGAGACTCTTGAAAATCGATAGTGTTTTTAAACATCTGTAAATTTCCTGCAGACATGTTTTTTTATACTTGAAGTTTACTCTTATTTAGCAATATAATACAAAAGAATGTATTTTATTTGTTCTGTTGGTGTAACAGGTTGATAAAGTAAAGAATGTCATTATCTGGGGTAACCACAGCTCTACGCAATATCCTGATGCAGGACATGCGACTGTGGAGCTTCCATCTGGAACAAAACCAGTACCAGCTGAGATTAAAGACGACGAATGGTTAAACACTACTTTTGTAGAAACGATTCAAAAACGCGGTGCTGCTGTAATAGCCGCTAGAAAAATGTCTTCCGCCATGTCGGCTGCCAAAGCTGCTGGAGATCACATGAGAGATTGGTGGTTTGGAACCAAGCCCAAAGAATGGGTCAGCATGGGCGTTGTATCCGACGGAAGTTACGGAATTCCAAAAGATATCGTGTTTTCCTTCCCTGTTACTGTTAAGAACAAGCAGTATGAAATTGTGAAAGTAAGTTATCATGAAAATATTTAAAAGCTTAGATACATTACTGTCTCACACACATACACAAGATTTTAGGTGTTTCCTCTATCTGTAAACAGTTTTGAAAATCTAAAGTGTTGAATGTTAATATATTTACATATTACCGAAATGCAGTGATTCGCATTTTCACACGTAAGAAATGAAAAACAAAAAAAAAAAAAAAAAAACAAAACATAAAACAATTTATTTTCAGAATCTTCCACTTAGTCCATTTGCCGTATCAAAGTTGGAGATTACATCCAAGGAACTAGAAGAGGAACGTGCCGAAGCAAACAATGTATTGAAGAAGTGACTAGCAACGTCAGTGCCAAACGAAGAAATGGAAAAAAAATTTATGTCAGCAAAATTGTAAAGATATCGTACAATATATAGCAACAAAAAAACAAACAAGAGACATAATCACATATATATAGTAGGAATATTATGTGGATAATAGTTTCCGTATAATATTAACATATTGTTTTGCGAATGATTACAGAAACAGAATTTTTTTAGTATTTGTAATTAACTAAAATCCTTTTCATGTGATACATAAGACTGTTGCAACATCTCCTGAAAATAACAGAGACAAACGCTTTTGGTTTTTGAATCGAGATATTTGATGTAGATTCTACTTTGTTATTTCAAACATATACATACGTATACATGCAGGTTTACGGGCACATGTTTGTAATCACAAACAAAAAAACATACATGCATACATACAAAGTGTTCCAAAATTCGTGAATTACAAATGAAATACGAAAAATCAGGAATAAACAATCTGTGAATTTTAAACTTCAAGCAATAGTTTTTAAAATGCAGAAATGTCTGAAAAAGATGTTAGAATTAGTGTAAAAGTATTTGATGATATTATTAATATGAAGATATTATGTAGTGATATATATATTGGAAACGGTATTTTTATACTCGAATACTGGAACACTATAATATATAATTCAATGTAAACACACTATAAAATGAGACAATTTAGCATAGAAGGTAAACAGATGCTATAACAAGTGATTATTATTATAGTATGTAAATGGTAAAGGTGTTGTTATAGAATACATTACCCAGGTATTAATGTATATGATGATGTACATATTTCAGATCTACCTCAACAGACCAGATTCCTCAAATCATCTCTGAAATCATTGAACAAACAGGAAAATGTTACCATAATGATCAGCCTAGTAATTGTTTTTATCGTATATATAGGAAAAGGTGATAATATGACTCTTCATTCACATTTTTTATACAACTTGTGCAATAACTTCGTTACTAATTGATATTTTTTATGAACGGTTACATTCTTCAAAGTGTTGACAAGTGTATGGTGACAGATTTTAGACTCAAAAAAGCCGAAGTTTAAGAACACTGAAACATAAGTACTGAATTTTGCCTTGAAAATGCTTGTAAATATTTCAAAGTAAAAATGCGTTATAATAAAATTATACCACGTATTAATTATCGGCATGTTAGGCTGGGTACACACTTGCAACATCATAACTGCAACGACATCGCGTAAGCCAACGCAATATACTTAGACGCTGTCCTGTACTTTTGCACCAAACATTTAAATGTAACCAAACATAAATGTTCGCGGAAAAATTACACTTCATTCTACTCTTCGATATTTTTGCGTCACGTCAAAAGATGTTACACCGTGAGATTACGCGTCGTTTGAATAAACTTCAAAACAAATAATCGTAACACAACACGCACACGTCTACCCATATTAAGTATTAGTTCACAACTGCCACAACATAGTTGGACGCAAGAATATTCTTGTTCGCGACGACATTCGAGTAACAACTTTTCTCTAACATGTACGTATAACATTACTCCCAACTGATGGTTTCTACAACGGTGTCAGTTCTCTGAATTATGTTCTCTGTTGCAAGTGCTAATTTAATTCAATGTCATAATGACTGTTGCAAGTGTGTGTATTCAGTCTTAACGACAATGCGTAACACAGAATAACTAATAAATTACCGATGCCACAAGCGATTACTGCAATTCGTCATCTAATAGTAAAGATATTGAGACGAGAGGTCACGTTATCTACAGCGGTCATATTTATCACTTTCTATCTTCTCTACACTTTTCAACAAATTTGTTGAAGAAGCTAATTGTTATATATTCCGAAAACATACGCGTTTATTTATTCAAGCGCTTTGAATTACAATGTGATTTTCAACAAACAATTTTTGATACGATATGTAAGTAAAGAAAAAATAGAAAATAACGACTATTGCGGTAAAATATTATAAACATAAAAATGACGACCTAAAACGTAAAAAATAATTATAATAGATAAAATTAACGTATGTATACAAAAAAGTGAAAAATAAGAAGTGTGTAGTACAACTCGAGAAACTACAAAAGAATAAAAAAAGTTTTAAATATATATGATTAAAAAAATACGAGTTTTGACTGTTCTAAACTTAAAAGAAATAAACGCTTTATACATCAAAATAATACAACATAAAAATAAACAACTTTAACTTTTTTTTTTAAATTCAGCAATAAAAAAATCACATTCTAACAAAATTATAAGCATTAAATTCTTAATTGATATTTTATAGTGATATTAATGCGACGAGAGAATACGCAAGACGGATATTCCGATCGCTTGTGTAATGCATCTTTTGACATTTTTCTCTTATATAAGGAAACAAATTGAAACAGATAAGAACGACTGAAAATATAAATTGAAGAAACAGTTTGCCGAAGACCGTAGTTACAATCGAATCAGTCACGCATATCACTTAAGTGTTAAAATCCTTTTTTCTTTAATTCTTGAAGCGAGATTCGTGCAGAAACAATCATGAAATATATTTTTGCAAGTAAGTATACAGATCTAAACAAAAATATCTATGTTTCTTTTGTAGATATATTTCTGTATGTATAATATTGCAAGATATGTAGATATCTTCAAACTTGTACATGTGCTGAATATAAAAGTTATCGTAAAGTTGTTTATTGTAAAAAAAAGTAGAAAAGATATTTTTCTCATATATTATTCCGCATTTTGAACTTTGAAAATTTCCGGATTTCACATTCTCAGCAAATGTATATGTAAAGTTAAATACTTTTTATATTGTGACACTGTTTTACATGATAGCTGTGCAAGTGTTGACCTTGATTTGGTTGGTCGCCTTGGCATTCCCGCAACGAGACTGGTCGAGCGACATTTTCGATGTCTTAAACAATGTGTCGGATGGAAACAACAACACTCAAGAAACAACATCTAATTGTCCGTGTATCGCTACTGCAGAGTACAATCCGGTGTGCGGCTCTGACAATGTTACTTACTGGAACATGGGAAGATTTAATTGTGCAAAGAACTGTAATCCACGTAAGATATTATACTTATTAATCTTTCGCTTTGTTTTATCTCGCAATGCTTTATTTTTACAACAGTAGTTACTTAACACACACTAAGTAGCACATGTTTTCTCCGTCAATATATTAAGCAGATATTCTAATTTGAAAGACTAACTTCTTCAACTCTTTTGTGCGTGACTCACACTCTTCTCGCTGCGCACTAAACAAGATCTAAATTGTCAATATACATTGTTAAAATATATCTCACTCATTCTTTGTTCTTTTCTTAAATATTCGCGGCACACCGATAAAAAACAAAGACGGTGATAAAAAGTGATTTTTATTAGAGTGAGAAAACATCCTACACACATTTTTCATAAAAAATGAAAACATTTTCTTTTTAGAGATTATTTAACTTATATGTGTCCTTATTTTAATAATTTTGAGAAGCGCATTGTGTTATATTCAACATTGGTTTTCAGAACTTGAAATAAGAATAACAAGAGCCTGCGAGCCATACAGTCAACTATCAGCAGTTTGAATATAACTTATCATCGCTTTTATGCATTGCTTTTATAAAAAAATATAGCCTACAACATAATATAGGTAAATATTTTTAAATTAACACTGTTTAAGAGAAAAAGAGAGAAAGACAAATTATAATATAAAACACCTAACTTATTTCACAATTTCTGTAATTTTTCTTCTTCGTACAATAAGATAATACAATGTTCTTTATTTTATAGACATACATATGCAATAAAAACTTCATGCTAATACGGTCAAGAAGCTAAATTTTGTGCTAACGTATGTATATTAGCGCGCTTACAGTATAATTTTGACATTTTTATACAATGTATTAAGAGCTGAAATAAATTGTATATCGTAATTCTTGTTTTTATTTTTTAATTGTGAAACAGTTAATTATAAAAAAAACAGTTTTTATGACATCAGGAAATTTATTTTATAAAACTAATAATTTGTTGTTCATGCTTCGTATGTAAAAATTTAATCATTATTATTTACTTATCTATTATTTATTGATTCTAAAAATTTCTAAAAATTGTCTTATATATATGTAACAGGTAAGTTATCGTGCGCTAACAATGTCTGAAAAAAAGTATCTGAGTCATCGTCAAAATATTTAATAATTATCATATAATAAGTGTTATCTATGTACATTGTTGCGCTGGGGAAAACCAGTTTGCTCATAGCGTTTTTTTTCGAACTACTAGAGCGGACTAAGTGCATCATCATTCAATTTTTTGTTGCAAGTCGGCTTTATTTATTTCTTTATAATTATATGTGTTTGCTAAGATCACGGACATACATGATAAAATAGTGCCAAAAAAGTGACAGTGCGGCAGAACGTTGTAAGAAAGAGTTCTCCCATCCGCACCTAGTCTAGTCGGATGTGCAAAATGGTTATGTTTTCAATTTACATCATTTGTAGTGGTGACGTTCGCGTGGGACTCCCACAAACCAGTACCACAGCCTTACACAGCTTGGCAACCAGTATTATAAAAGCGAACGTAGCGAACGCTACGCTTGTAGTCGGATCGGAACCTGCGATAGTTTATCCTAAATATAGAAAATGTTATTTTACTTAATACTAGGTAAGAAATTATTTTATACGTGTTTTGTTTACGACTGCCTTGTATTAAGTTTATATATTTTCTTATAATATTGTGACTATTTTAATAATAATGATTTTAATGATTTTTACAGTTACCGCATTGCCTGCTGTCATCGTTGGACTACCACAAGTAAGCAATTATTTAACAGCAAAATAAATAGAGCAGAGAAAGAGAAAAAGGGGCACATTAAGAAAAAATATAAGCTATTGCTAATTGAAATATTTTTTCGTGGAATAACGAGTTTCAGATATTTATTTAAAAAAATGTTTACTTCTGAAAACAAGAAACTCATTTTGACTCTTTCCTTTTATTGTGTTTTTCAAGAAAAAAAAATATATTATTTATATAATTCAAAATCAAATTTGAAACAGGCCTTAATCAATAAAACAAAATAAAGCAAAGTAATATGATGACCATACAGCCTCTTTTTCTCATTTAACCAAAGATGGTAGTAGAAGTAAATTCTTTAAGTAATTTTTAAAAATTACTTTATAATTCAAAATATTTTTCAGAATACAATGACCCGAGTAGATGGTTTTTTTTTTGACGGACCAGCAGCTACTACTTTGAGTAATTCAACTACTGTTTCCACTATTACTACTACTGTTACCGCTAGTAGTACTATTGTATCTTCTGCTCCATATGACGTATGCGTAGCATCTTGTCCGGTAATAATTTTCTTCTTACTATAATCAGCATCACAGATATATATATGATTTACATACTCAAGAAAAATATATTATAAAACAAACAAAACAAGATATTGTACGCAGAAAAGATCGTACGAGTAAGCACATGTAATATAAAATCTTATTACATTATTTTTAATTATTGATCAAAAAACGATTAGTTAAAGTAAAAAGAAGTAACTATTGATAAATAGTGATTATATCAAAAATTAATTCTATAGTATATCTATTAATAATTGATGTATAAAATATATATTTTATATGTGCAAATATTCATAAATACATTAGTGCATTATGTGTTTAGGTAACAAATGAATATAATCCTGTCTGCGGTACGGATAATGCTGATTACACGAATCCAGGTGGACTAGGCTGTGCTCAAAGATGTGGAAAAGGTAAGATATAATAAATTTTTTCTAAGAGAAAAAGTTTGTTACGTTTATTGTTTAACTTAGTTTATAATTTAACGTATTTTTTACTCAAACTTTTATATGTTAAAAATAATTTTACATATTATAATAACAAAAATGTTAAAACAAGATATCACGTAACAAAATGATTTTCTATCGTGCGCGTACACACACGCATGTATGTACGCGTATTATTCTAATTTATAGAGCGATGTTATCTATTTAGCAAAGTAATATTAACATTATAAGACAAAAAAGAAAAACTTATATTTATCAAAAAGTTGTTCTTTTTCATAACTTGCAACATAGTACATGTACTTAGACAAAAATTCTTACCTAAACGTAAAAAAATTTATAATTCTGATATTATCCCATTAGCATAGATAATTTTTTTAAATATTAATCTTTTATATTTACAGATGTGACTCTAAATTACTATGGGCGTTGTTCGACAGGTAGAACCGGATAACTTACAACTTTTTAAACAGTTAAATTGTAAGCAAGTTAAAGAAATATTGTTTTAATGAAGGCGAAAGACTGACTGTCTAATAAAAATTGTGTAAAAAAAATATATATATTTATACGATCGAAAGAAAGTATACGCAGTAAAACACGTATATGGTACAAATATTATATTCATATTTTATGTATAGGCAACAATAATAGTTTTTTTTATTGTGTATTTACCTTGATATCTTCATTGATATATTAATAACTTCTAGTATTCTTTTATTTCGTATTAAAAATAAACACAATATATATAATAAAAAAATTAATATATCCACAAATAAATATGTATATCTCTATTCTTTATTTTTGAGTAAAATGAATTAAAGTATCACTGTATTGGTTTTATTACTCTCAAAGATCACACGATGAATGCGTGTAGCAGACTGCAGTATCTAATATTATGCGGATCTGAAAAACAACGACTGCGCTTGCGCAGTATATTTAGAGATTATTACATCAGAGGGTCTTTTCTGAAAAATAAATATTCGCACGTCTCTCTTTCAAAGAGTCATATTGATCGCATAGTAGTCTACATCTGGTCATAATAGTCTCACATCTGGAATATAAACGCATCAATTTGAGAACAGGTGCTACATTCTCACGTTGATACTTAATTTTTTTTTACTGAATTGTGCTCTTTCTCTCCCTCTACTTATGTTGTAATTTACAATAAAAGGAAAAAAAAAAGTGTTTATATTGAGTGTGCCGACAAAAGGATACGTGCAATTTTCGTAATTGTCTCGCGGTAAAACCCGTTTCGATATTCGAAAAAAATGATATGCGTAGAAAACGAGAATTTTAGACTTAATCGAATTCTGTTACTCGCAGTTGGCTTATGGCCTTATGAGCGGTCGCTACTTGTTCGAATACAGTTTATTTCAATTTTTAGTATCTTGATAGCTTCCGTTGTATTTCAAGTATGTCACTATACAAATATACGTACACATATATATAAAACGTATCAAAGTTGTTACACCTATATGAATAATAACTATATAAATAAATCTATTTACAAGTAGATTACAGCAATCTGGACTTCAGAATATAAGATTGATCGTATCATCAAAATTCTTTCTTGTGCATTACCTTTTGCTCTGCCTGTGATTAAATACATCGCATTTATGATAAATTCCTGCACTGTAAGTTGCTGTGAGTCAATTTACACTATAAAACAGCAAATATAAAAACTAGTGTTTTTGTATTTAACATATTGTGCACACACACATCTTTAAAATTGCAATATAAGCCCAACATAATATGTTATTATTTACTATATATCAGGTGAAATATTTACTAGAACATCTTCAGCATATTTGTAACGAGCTCAAAGATGAGAACGAAATCGCTATTATGAGACAATACGGGAACGACGCGACGCTTTTCACAACTAGGCTTTTACGTAAGACAATTTTTTAATTATATTATTAGTATCTCTTTATAAATAATATTAATCAAGATAAAACAGACAAATATTGCACAATAATGATACAATATATTTTATTGCATTTTTGTGATAGAATTCATGCTCTATCAAAAAACATACCTTTTATTTGAAAATAGTCAACAATTAAATAAGTCTTTTGTTACAAACATATTTTAATAAGAAAATTATATTATATTATTATATGAGTATTTTCTATGCTCAGTGCTTGCACTGGTTTCTGTATGTTTTCTTATTTTGCTACCAATCTCGCCGCACTTACTGGACAATATTCTGCCTGCAAACGAATCTCGACCACGTTTTGCAATACCAATTGTAACATACTATTTTGTCGATCAAGAGAAGTATTTTTATCTAATTTTGTTGCACATGATCGTTGCTCTTTGCATCGGGATAATTGTGTTAATGGCAACAGGAAGTATAATAATAACTTATCTCAAGCACGCCTGTGCAATGTTTAGTATTGTGAGGTGAATATATATACAAAAATATACTACAAATATTATCCCTTCGTGGACAGATCTCAAAAATGACCTACAGACTGAGCCTGCATGAGACCCGCGCGACTTTAAAATTAAATATCTTTGCGAAAAATCAATATTTTTTCAACTTTATGAATTGAAAGTTTGAACAATTCTGCGTAAAAAACAAATTGAAAAAATCTTTAGCAGTTTTGAAGATATAAGCGTTAAAAAAAAAAAACTAAGTTTTATTAGAGATATCGCAATGTTTGAATAGATCTGAGTGACCCATGTCTGTCCGCGAAGAATGAATTATTGTGAAAACATATTTATTATATTTAGCCAGTACATGTATATAGATATCATCATAATGTGATAAGAAATTATATGAAATTACAGCAAAATGTAAATATACTGTATGTAATGATTGTAATTTATAGTTATCGTATCCAGCAGGCAATGGCAATTGATAAATTGAAAAAGACTAATATCGGGAATAAAAGTGAAATTTGTAAACAGATAGCTAGTGGCGTGATCATTCATCGCACAGCTATGGAGTTAGTATTTATCCGATAATATTTTCATACAATATATATCAACACAATTTTATTTTCTTAAAGGTTTTCCACAACTTTAGTATCTGATTTCGAAGGTTCGTTAATGTTTTTAATGATAGTTTGCGTGGCAGATTTGAGCTTGAACATGTGTTTGGTGAGTTAAAAATAAACTACGTAGTTCGAAACAATGTGCGCCATATTTCATATATACGTATATATGTACGTATGTGTGTAAAATGTAGAAAGTATCCTATACTTCTAAAAATCATACAAAGAAAATTATTTGTATATTAAATTAAAAAGAAGAAAAGTTTTTATTCGTATGTTTGTATTTTAGGTTTGTCAGATTGTATTATGTGGAAATGACATCAAAGAACTTTTAATACATCTCATATTTATTGCTTCTGTTCTTATATATATGTTTCTAGCCAACTATATATCACAAGATATTACGGATAATAATAACGATGTGTTTGTGACCGTGTAAGAATATCATATAGAATATTCACTGTGTAATAAAAAAGTTGTATATAATAATTAATAGTAATTAGAGTATATATTTAGAGTATTATATATATCTTCTATTAGAAGATATATATTTTTTTTATTATAATATCAACATTATATATGTACTTAAAAGTATATGTTATGAGAAAACAATATAATTTTGTTATATGTTTTAAACCAAATCCATTACTTTTATCAAAAGTCACAAATAAATTAATAATAAATCTTTTTAATCTTCTTTTACATAGATTTTTAATCAATTTGTAGGTACAACGTTCAATGGTACAGAAGTCCTATAGAAATACAAAAAATGATACTATTTCTGCTGCAAAGGAAAACGAAATCTTTCACCTTACATCTCGGTAAAATAGTTACAGGATCGTTTGAAAATATGGCCAAGGTAAAATATGTGGCCAAAGAAAATATGAGTGTCTATATGTTTATTAGTGTTTTTTTAAATAATCCAAAAAAGTATATTTTTTTACAGCTGATGAACGCATCGTTATCTTATTTTGCCGTTCTTTATTCTACACAATAGATTTATTACGTGTGAAATCATAAATTGTCTTACAATATGTTGACTTCAAAGATTGTAATAGTAAAAGAAATTTGATGTAAAGAGAATTCTTATAGAACCTATACGTTCTATGGCTAATAACGTTCAACATAATGTAAAACTAACATCTCACAAATTAATTGCTGCTAACAATATGCGCTGTACGCAGCCAAGCATAAAATTCTCTGCAAGATTCTCCTTGTAAACTTGTTTGTTACCCGATCAGACATAGTTAAACAGTTTTTTGCAAAAAAAACATTTGTCTCGCTACAATTAACACAGTAATTTTCTATTTCATTTCTTTTCTAACTCAAAGTCGCAAATCTATATGTTCAGTAGTCAATTTCTCTTCCCCAAATCTTCAAAAAGCATTCACAGACTTTGCGTACTGTTTTTTCTTAGTTTTTTGATTTCCTATCTCGAATATAGTTCTGGAAGGTTTACTACTTATATTGTTTTCATACTACAAAAAGTAATACACACACTTGTAATTTCATGTCTTTAAAATATTCATAAAAAACAGCTTTTATAAATAAAATAATAGATCTTTCTCTTCACAAAAATAAAAATGTAAAATAAACAGTAATGAATTGTGATTAATTACTTTAAAACAGTATTCTTGAGTTATGAAAAGTTTGAAAGGTTTTGTCCTAATGTGATACCCAATATTTACTTAGATTATTGAAAAAATCAAGAAAGTAGTTTAGGAAATATTCTTGTCACTTTTTCTTTCGAGCATTGTGAAAGAGTTACTACTTTTACGCAATGAACTTTATATCAATCTATTATTATATTGAGAATATTTTTTATCACTAACACGCGAGCGAATGCAGACCGATCATCATGTTTCTCTCATCGTAAAACATGCGTGTCACATGCACGTAGTCGACTGAAGCAACTGACACCTTGCAATATTGAAAAACTGACTACGCTTGCGCGTAGTATGTAGAGGTAATATTTTATAAGTTTTTATTGCGTGAGAAATAAATAGTCGGTGAGGTTCTTTCACCCTCAAATCGATCACTTAATTGACTATCATTTTTTCAATGGAACGTATCAAATTGAGAGCAAATGTTTGCATTCTCACTTATAAGTTAATACTTCAAAGTTAAAATAAGCTATTGTTACAATTACAATAAAATTTACGGAAAAAAAGAGAACATTCAACCGACGGTTGAAAAAATGGCATATCTATTTGGCATATGTGGCATATGTACTTTCAAAATTTCTTTGTAAATTGTACGTCGATGTTCAAACAGAAATGATTCGTATAGAAACCGATCACTTAAGACTTAATCGAATTTTGTTACTTGCGATTGGTGTATGGCCTTACGATCGCTCACTACTCACTCAAGTACAATGTATTTTGATGTTCACCATTCTAATTACTTCCATTATATCTCAGGTATGTCAATAAGTAACACAAAATTAATATATTAGGTATAATATGGCCAACTATAAATTAAAAAAAAAAAACGATAAGCGTAGTAGTAAAATTGTATGTATATATAATTCAAAAAAAAGTTTAACATAAAATTTCCGTTTTTATCAAGTAAGAAAAGCTATTTGTTAAATAACATTAATAAGAAATTTATATTCTCACAGCTGACAGTACTTCTGACTTCAGAATGTACGTTTAATCTTGCCTTAAAAAGTCTTTCTGTCGCAGTATGTTTCAGTGTATTTGCACTCAAGTACAACTTGTTTATGATACACTCTCACACTGTAAATAAATTTTTATATTTTATGCTTACTAAACGAGTTTTTGTATAAACTATATGTATAATTTTGTACTCTCATTTTCCACAAACTTTAAAACATAAAATTGCTGTTGCTTAGGTGAAATATTTAATAGATTATATCAAAAACATTTGCAATAATCTTAAAGATGAGAATGAAATTGCTATCATAAAACATTACGGAAGTATGACAAAACGTTTTACATCTAGACTTATATGTAAGCAAACAAACAATTGACTTTTATCAAACGTCTTGCAAGATTACGACCAAAGACCTAGTACTTTTAAATATAATTCTATTTTTTTAATTGTTAGTAAATAGCGACTTATATTTCATATGAATGTGTTTCTCAAATTTATGTTTAGTGCTTACATTAGTCTGTGTATTTTGTGGTTTTTTTATGATATTATGGCCAAGCATTTTTGATATTGATATATCTATGAACGAATCTCGACGTATCGTATTACCAATCGTAACCCATTATTTTTTCGAGCAAGAGAAATATTGGTATTTAATTTTCTTGCACACGGGGGCTGCTGTATGCATAGGGGCGATTGCACTGGTAGGAACAGGAACAATGTTAATAGCATATTTCAAATATGCCTGTGGAATAATTAGCGTTGCCCGGTAAGCATAAATATAAAACAATATAATAATTATGTACTGTTTGAAAAACTTTTTCATGGTTATTTTAAAATGTGACAAAAACTATAAATTCAGTAACATAATATATAACTAATAATAACATATATTTTCTCTTATATTATTTATATATTTAGCTATGTCACAATATATATATATATATATTATATTATATGTGTATACTATAACAAAAGTATTATTTATAGATATCGTTTCCAGCAAACAATTGATCAGTCAAAAAACAGTTTGGAAAACGCAACTGTAATCTGTAAACGGATAGCTTGTGCAGTGGATATTCATCGCAAAGCGATGGAGTTGGTATTTATTCTATTCTGTAAAATGTTTACACACGATACATATACCAACAGTTTCTTTCCCTTTCTTTCGTACAGGTTCTGCATAGTTTTAATGTCTAACTTTGAAAGATCATTTCTCTGTTTAATAACATTTCTTGTGACAGGTTTGAGCTTAAATTTATTTTCGGTAAGTTTTGTTTGCAAATAAGTTTTACAAAGTGCGTAATATTTCATATATGCACCGCATGTATATGTATAAGATATATTTTAATTAATCGTTCTAACCAAATAATATAATTATGTATGTTAGCTTTTTCAGGCTTTGGTAACTGGAGATAATATTGAAGAAGTTTTAATACATTTTATATGTGTAATTCCTATGTTTCTTTACTCAATGATATGTAACTATTCAGTACAAGAAGTCGTAGATAATAACAATGATTTATTTATATCTGTGTAAGATGATCATATAGTCATGAAAGATGATAATATAGTCATAAAAGATTGTTTTTTCAGTTTTTGCGTATATATCATATATATAATATATATTATTATTGTAATTATATATATTGTCTCTTGAAAACTAGATTATATATATATATATATTTATTAACTATATGAGATTTTCCGTAGACATAAAACACTCTACTTTTAAATGATAGATCTTTAGATATTATGTATGTGTTTGTGAAATCACTTAACAAGTGCTATTAACAAGATGTGTAAAACTGTATTTCTTTTTTTTTTTTTTTTTTTTTTTTTTACAGATTTTTCTTCTGTTTGTAGGTACAACATTCAGTGGTACAAAGCTCCTCTAAAAATACAAAAGTTGATACTATTCCTATTGCAAAGAGGCACTAAATCTTTTACTCTAGTTGTTGGTGGAGTATATGTAGCATCTATAGAGGGTGCTGGCAAGGTAAAATAATAATAATAAAGGAGAATATGCACGATTTTATAAAGCTTTCGTTACGAAATGTGTAAACAAAGAAATATATGTCTTATTTCAGATGATCAGCACTTCGTTATCTTATTTTACTGTACTTTATTCTACACAATAGAGTAATCTGTCTTTACATATATTTATTTACATATGTTTATGTATGCAAAATATTTTGACAAAATATCAATCCTTTTTATATTTTGTCAAAGTATACTTGACATTGTATTAATGACTAGTAGATAAATAAAGAATATATGTGTATCTATTATCTACTGTTATGTAAATAATATCTAAAATAGTTATACTTGTTACACATAATGAACGTGTTGTTATTTTATTTTACCGTTTTTTCTCTACACAATAGAATAAAACCTTTACCTGTCATAATAAATTGTATTACTATATTTCACAGATTACAAAAGAAAACTAAGCTAAAAACTATATAAAAAAGAGAAGTTTAATAGAACTCTATATAAGTATAGCGTATGACTAATAACTTCTAACAAAAAATTGTTTATAATGGTCACTGATATTCGTAGAAACTTTATTTTTCATCTTTGCTCCGGCAGGAACTAGAAACATAGACAAGTCGTTTATCATAAAGCCAAAAAACGTTGCAATAATTAGAACAGTTATAAAACCATATTCTAGGTTTAATTTTTATTATAATACGTGAAAATAAACAATAATAGGACTTACATTTAACACAATTAACACTCGCAAAGCTGGTATATTTCACAAATCGGTCGACTGCTGACGATATACATTATGCTCAGCTATATAAACACAACTTATCTACAAAATTTTTCTTGTAAATTTTATTGACACTCAGTGAGTCGTAGTTCGTCTTTTATAAAATCAATATTAATTATACAGAAAAAACATCTTGCTCGCTAATTAGCGGAATAGTTTTTTAGCATTCATTTTCTAACGTAAAGTCGCGAATCTCTATGTGCACGTAACACAAACTAATACTCAAACATCATTCTAATGAATATTATATAACATCCAACACGAATATTTTAATTAAATGTATTTCTAATTAATAATTTGGTTAAACTTATATTTATACTTTATTATATATCCGCACCTATATACTCTGCAAAATCGAGTGACTAGTGATAATCTCGAAAACCACACGTACATCACTCAATGAATGCGCGCACTACACTGAAGCATCTAACATTGCAAAAGGTCTCGAGAACCGCACTTGCGTAATACACTTATACGGTATTTTGTCGGAAATTGCCTGAAAAATAAATATTTATTGTGTTTCGTTTTTTGGTGTCATAGTGATCGCTTAATAATCCACTATCGTCTGCAACGCAAACATATCAATTTGAGAAACACGTGTTTACATTCTCACGCTAACACTTCAGGTTTTACACCGTTAAAATTGAATTGCGTGAGAAAGAAAGTGTTATATTATAATTTACAATACAAGGAAAACGATAATCAACCACGTGTTCTAATAAAAGTCAATTTTGTAAATACAACGTTTAGAAAACAATGGCTCGTATAGACCTCGAGCATTTTAAACTTACTCAAATTCTCCTGCTCGCACTTGGTTTATGGCCTTACAAACAATCATTACTTGCAAAAATACAGTTTGTCTCGTTCTTTGCCATTTTAATAGCTTTTATTGTATTTCAGGTATATCAAAATAATTCATTTTTAAACCGCACTCTGTTCGTTAAAATGCTCACGAAATTTATTACCTACACACAGATTACAGCACTTTGGACTCCAGAATGTATGCTAGATTGTACAATTAAAATTCTTTCTTCCGTACTATTTTGGACTGTGACTGTGATTAAATACAATTCAGTTAGAGTAAACTTTTACGCTGTAAGTTGCTGTTTTAATGTAGTTACTCAAACTATTTATTAAAAACACATTGTAAAATATTCACATATTTGAATAAATTTAAACACTTATTGATACACATTAGGTAAAGTATTTACTAGAACATCTCAAGCATATTTGTGACGGACTCAAAGATAAGAATGAAATTGATATTATGAAACATTACGGGGATAACTCAACGCGTTACACGGCTAGAATTATGTGTAAGATGAAAATTGACTATGTAATATTAGTAGAAATCTTTATCAAAAAATAATTCAAAATTGGTGCCTAAGATGATCCTTTGGTTAAATATGACGGTTTATTTTACGATATACTCAAATATCATGTTTTATCAAAGAACACAAAGATAGTTACAAATCATAGGTAAACACTAATTACACACAATACATGCATATATTTACAATAAATAGCATATATATTATTTTTACAATCAAAGTTATTTAAGGGTACATTTTACTTAAACTGTATTCAAAAAATGTCTTATTCCTACATTATTTTTAAAAAATTGTTTTAAGTAATACATTTTATTAATTAAATAATACATTTTTACAAAAACTTTTACAAGACACTACAATAACAATTTTTAAAGTATAAAAAATAAATATACATAAACATCTATTTAGTAAAATAATAAATTAAAATAATAAATATTTCATGCTCAGTGATTACATTAGTCTGTCTCTGTGTTGTTTTGTTGCTACCAATATTGCCACTTTTACTTGACATTGTGCTGCCTATAAACGAATCTCGATCACGTTTCGCAATGCCAATTGTGACATGCTACTTCATTAATCAGGAGAAGTATACCTATTTAATTTTGCTGCACACAATGGTCGCTACTTGCATTGGGGCAATTGCAATAATAGGACCAGGAACGTTAATGATATCGTATCTTAAGCATGCCTGTGGAATGTTTAATATTGGCAGGTAATTATATACTATATATAGAAATGTGTGACAAGATTATAAAATATATGTTTCTTTTATTATCTGTGAACCTGATATAAAAACTGTATGTAATTATAATAAAATTATAATATGCAATAATAACTGTAATAAATATATATATTAAAAATGTACGTTTTTTCCAGCTATCGTATCCAACAAGCAATGTCTAGTCAACAATGGAAAAAGTCTAATTTTGAGAATAAAATTGCGATTTGTAAAAAAATAGCTTCTGCCGTGAACATTCATCGCACAGCTATGGAGTTGGTATTTGTTCAATAATAGCATTGTAAAAATAATATATATATACATATATGTACGTCAATATTGTGTTTTTAAAGATTTTCGACATATTTCATNTCTAGTTTTGAGNGATCATTCTTCTGTTTAATAGCATTTGTTGTAACNAGCTTAAGCTTGAATTTGTTTTTGGTGAGTTACTATAAGTCGGTATTTGATAACGTTTGTGATATTTCATGAATTTATTATATATATGTATGTGTGTAGAACATGTATTATCTAACTCTATCAAAAGAAAAGTATTGTTTTATATACCTATTACTTTTAGGTATATCATTCAGCAGTAGACGGAAATAATGCAATGGAATTTTTATTGCATGTTACATTGGTTTTTGTTTTACTTTTATACACGTTCTTAGCAAATTATGCTGCACAAGATGTGACAGATCATTATAATGATGTGTTTAAGACTGTGTAAGATCATCACGTGCTGCGATGTAACCAAACTAACGCGGAAAATACCACACAGGAAATATTTTCCCTAGAGCGATATGATGCACTCTTTTGTACAGCCACGCACACAAAATAAATTAATAAATAATAACGAAGTTTTTATTTAGTTGTATGTTAGGTACATATCATCTCATAATCGTCTTTTATTTAACTAGGTACAATGTTCAATGGTATAACTTTTCTGTACAAATACAAAAATTGATATTATTTCTACTGCAAAGAGGAACAAGATCTTTTTATTTAAATCCTGGTAAAATATTTATAGGATCTCTAGAAACTGCGGCCACGGTAATAAAAAAAATATATATTGATATATATGTACATATACATTTCTCACACACAAAAAAACACATTCATACACGTAATATTCACATTTATACAATTGTGGTTTATATAATCAAATTTCTAAGAAGTTATACATATTCTTACAGTTAATGAGTACATCGGTATCTTATTTTACTGTCCTTTATTCAACACGACAATGATAGAAAATCTATTATATGTGATAATAAACTGGATTAGTACAAAGTAGCACATTGAAAACTGCAATAGTATAAACATACATAGATAATCGTGTCAACAATGTGCAGAAAAATTAATCATTTATAGAAATTTGTGTGTAGTATATCAGTAAGTGAGTTGATAATATTTCCAGACAACCGTGATAAAAAAAATATTAAATTAAAAGCGTAAGTATTTTTTATTTTGGAGCAACACTAACAACTTTCTTTACTTAACGAAGTAGGTTTCTAGTATTTATTTTTTAACGTAAAGATGCAAATTTCTATCTTTTTAGAAACTGAAGTTTCTCGATTTGGTGCGCATCGTAATATTCAAAAAACATTATAATACAAATTAAATAGTGGTAAGTATTACTTAGCATCCAACGTGGAAATTCTAATTTAAAGTATTATTCTAGTTTAAATTCAAGGTTAAATTCAAGTTGAAAATTTGTGTAATTATTATTCTTTATCCTATATTTTCTGGCCTGATCCGAATTTATATTAAGATTAAAGAAAGATTAATAGAATTCAGACATTAAACACATCGAATCAAATGCTACTTTCAAAAAACACATGTATACTCGCTGAATGCGCGCACTAGACTGAAGCATCTGACATTGCGAGAATCTCGAGAACAGTGACTACGCCTGCGCAATATATTTATAAGGTATTATATTGAACTTTTTTTTTCAAAAAATGAATATCTGTCATGCTACTTTTGATGTCATATTGATCGCTTAATACTCCATCGTCATTTGAAATACATATCAATTTTTTGTGACATGTGTCTGCATTCTCACGCAGACACTTTATGTTTTACACCGTGAAAATTGAATTGAGTGAGAAAGAAAGTGTTATATTATAATTTACAATACAAGGAAAAGATAATCAACCACGTGTTCTAATAAAAGTCAATTTTGTAACTACAACATTTAGAAAACAATGGCCCGTGTAGAATTCGAGCATTTTAAACTTACTCGTATTCTTTTGCTTGCACTTGGTTTATGGCCTTACGAACAATCACTACTTGCGAGAATACAGTTTATTTTGTTGTTTGCGATTCTAATAGCTTTCATTATATTTCAGGTATAACAGTCTACAACACATTAAAATTTTTCTTAAACCGAGCTCCGTTTACTAAAATGCGCACAAAATTTATTACACACAGATTGCAGCACTTTGGACTCCGGAATGTATGCTTGATTGTGCAATTAAAATTCTTTCTTGCGTTCTATTTTGTACTGTTAGTGTGATAAAATACAATTCAGTTAGAGTAAACTTTTACGCTGTAAGTTGCTGTACTTATGTAGTAACTCAAACAACTAATTATTAAAAACACATTGTAAAATAATCAAACATGAATAAATGGTTCATCTTATTGATNCACATCAGGTAAAGTATTTACTAGAACATCTCAAGCATATTTGTGACGGACTCAGAAATAAGAATGAAATTGATATTATGCAACATTACGGGGATAACTCAACGCGTTACACGGCTAAAATTATGTGTAAGATAATAATTGACTATGAACTAACAGTAAAAATCTTTACAAAAAAAGTAATTCACAATTAGTAGCTAATATGATATGATATGATATTAACCTTTGGTTAATATGACGGTTTATTTCGAAATATATCAAATGTCANGTTTTATCAGAAAACACAAAGTTAGTTATACATCGTAGAAAAACATTAATTNTACTCGGTACATGCAAGTTTTATAATAAATAGTATAGTACTATTTTTTAAATCAGATATATTTAAGATTATATATTACTTAAACTATAGACAAATGTCATATTTGTACATTAAAAAAATTAGTTTTAAGTAATATATCTTATTAATAAATCTACTATAAAAACCGTATCAGGGAGATAAACAAACATAAATATTTTTATAGCATAAAAAGTAAATACATATAAACACCTATTTATTAGAATAACNTTTTTTATGCTCAGTGGTTACATTAGTCTGTCTCTGTGTTGTAATGTTGCTACCAATATTGCCACTTTTACTTGACAATGTCCTGCCTACGAACGAATCTCGATTACATTTTACAATGCCAATTGTAACATGCTATTTTATTAATCAAGAGAAGTATGCCTATTTAATTTTGCTGCACACGATGGTCGCTTGTTGCATCGGAGCAATTGCAATAATAGGACCAGGAACGTTAATGATATCGTATCTTAAGTATGCTTGTGGAATGTTTAATATTGGCAGGTAATTATATACTATAGAAATGTTTAACAAGTTATAAAATATATGTTTTTTTTAGTATTTGTGAAACTGATATAAACAATATATGTAATTAAAAAGAAAAATATATATGCAATTATAAATATTATAAATATATTATAAATTTACGTTATTTTCAGCTATCGTATCCAACAAGCAATGACTAGTGAACAATGGAAAAAGTCTAATTTTGAGAATAAAAATGCGATTTGTAAAAAAATAGCTTCTGCCGTGGACATTCATCGCACAGCTATNGAGTTGGTATTTGTTCAATAGTAGCNGNGTATAAATATTATATATATACATATATGTACGTCACTGTTGTGTTTTTAAAGATTTTCGACATATTTCATTTCTAGTTTTGAGAGATCATTCTTCTGTTTAATAGCATTTGTTGTAACTAGCTTAAGCTTGAATTTGTTTTTGGTGAGTTACTATAAGTCGGTGTTTGATAACGTTTGTGATANNTCATGAATTTATTATATGTATGTATGTGTGTAGAACATGTAGTATCTAACTCTATCAAAAGAAAAGTATGTTTTATATGCGTATTACTTTTAGGTATATCATTCAGCAGTAGACGGAAATAATGCAATGGAATTTTTATTACATCTTACAATGGTTTTTGTTTTACTTTTATACACGTTTTTAGCAAATTATGCTGCACAAGACGTTACGGATCATTATAATGATGTGTTTAAGACTGTGTAAGATAATCAAGTGCCGCGATATGACTAAATTAACGAAGAAAATATCACACATCTTTTTTCAATAGTGTTTTTAAATACTTTTCTTTCTTTTTTACCTCTTTTATCTCTATTCACTCTTTTATCACCAATCTCCATTTTTTTTTTCTGAACCTCGTCTATGATTTAGTCATGTTCAACCTTAGCTCCTTTTTTTTCAACTATTGCTTTCAATATTATTATTATTTTTTTCTTGATTATATCCTTTTTTCTTATTGTGCTAAGAATATATTGTCTGCAAAAGTAAATTTTTTCTTCTTTAAATTTTATTCTATCTGTGACTTCTTAGTTTCAAATCTTTAAAAATTATTTTTAAATATAATTTTTCATAAAATTGACAGTAAAAGCATATATATACAAAGGGATGCACCATATCATTTCGCTCCAAGAGAAGTATTTTTCTGAAATTTCTTTTCTGACTGCTCTTACTACGCGCGCCGTACTCTTCTTCGGTTTCCGCTAGCGGCTCGAGATTGAAGAAAAACGGCGCGCGGTAGTAGAGACAGCTGGAGAAGAAATTTCCGAAAAATACTTCCCTAAGAGCAGAACTATATAATACACTCTTCTGTACATATACAGTCACGTTTACAACATTAAGTAATATGTAGTATCGTAGTTTTTTGTATACTAGTTACATATTATCTTAAATTGTTGTTTACTTAACTAGGTACAATGTTCAATGGTATAACTTTTCTGTAGAAATACAAAAATTAATATTATTTCTACTGCAAAGAGGCACGAGACCTTTTTATTTAAATCCCGGTAAAATGTTTATAGGATCCTTAGAGACTGCGGCCACGGTAATAAAAAAAAGTGTACATATATGTACATGTACATGTCTTACACATTCATACGCGTAATATTTAGATTTATACAATTGTGTTTTATATAATGAAATTTCTAAAAAGATTTACATGTTCTTACAGTTAATGAGTACATCGGTATCTTATTTTACTGTCCTTTATTCAACACGACAATGATAGAAAATCTAGTATCTGTGATAATAAAGTAAATTAGTACAAAGTAGCATTGAGAACTACAATAATATGAATATACATAGATAACAATAGTTACGTTAACAATGTACATAAAAATTAGCCAATCATAGATATTTGTGTATATTATATTAGCAAGTGAGTTGATAATATTTCCAGACAAACGTGATAGAAAAAATATTAAATTAAAATTGTAAGTAGTTTTTATTTTGGAGCAACACTAACAACTTTCTTTAATTAACGAAGTAGGTTTCTAGTATTTATTTTTTAACGTAAAGATGCAAATCTTTATATGGTTAGCAGCGCTTGTTGCAGTCTCCCGATTTTGTACGCACCGTAATATGCAAAAAGAACATTATAACAAACATTTTACAGTGATAAATATTATTTAGCATTAAACGTAGATATTCTAGTTAAAATGAAAATCAAATTAAAATTTGTGTAATTATTTATACTATATTCTATATTTTCTAGTTCAATCCACATCTATATTTAATGTGAAAAAAATATCAATATAATTCACACCATGAACACATCGAATCAAGAGCTACTTGCAAAAAACACATGTATACCCGATGAATGCGCGCACTAGACTGAAGCATCTGACATTGCGAGAATCTCGAGAACAGTGACTACGCCTGCGCAATATACTTATAAGGTATTATATTGAACTTTTTTTTTCAAAAAATGAATATCTGTCATGCTACTTTTGATGTCATATTGATCGCTTAATACTCCATTGTCATTTGAAATACATATCAATTTTTTGTGACATGTGTCTGCATTCTCACGCAGACACTTTACGTTTTACACCGTGAAAATTGAATTGAGTGAGAAAGAAAGTGTTATATTATAATTTACAATACAAGGAAAAGATAATCAACCACGTGTTCTAATAA
>NW_018020626.1:76408-96484 GCF_002006095.1 Pseudomyrmex gracilis | reverse complement strand
GTAGACGGAAATAATGCAATGGAATTTTTATTACATCTTACAATGGTTTTTGTTTTACTTTTATACACGTTTTTAGCAAATTATGCTGCACAAGATGTGACGGATCATTATAATGATGTGTTTAAGACTGTGTAAGATCATCAAGTGCTGCGATATGATCAAAGTAACGCGGAAAATATCACACATCTGGTTTCAATAGTTCTTTTAAATCTTTAAACTCTTCTTTCTTTTTTACCTCTTTTATCTCTATTCATTCTTTCATCACTAATCTATTCTTTTTTTTTTCTTTTTTCTGAATCTCGTCTATGATTTAATCATGTTCAATCTTAGCTCCTTTCTTTTCAAATAGTTTTTTCAATATTATTAGTATTTTTTTTCTTGATTATAACCTTTTTTTTTATTGTGCTAAGAATATATTGTCTGCAAAAGTAAATTGTTTCTTCTTTAAATTTTATTCTATCTGTGATGTCTTAGTTTCAAATCTTAAAAAATCATTTTTAATTATAATTTTTCATAAAATGAACAGTAAAAGCATATATGTACAAAGGTATGCACCATATCATTCCGTTCCAAGAGAAATATTTTACTGAAATTTCTTTTCTGACTGCTCTTACTACGCGCGCCGTACTCCTCTTCGGTTTCCGCTAGCGGCTCGAGATTGGAGAAAAACGGCGCGCGGTAGTAGAGACAGCTGGAGAAGAAATTTCCGAAAAATACTTCCCTTAGAGCAGAACGATATGATACACTCCAATGTACATATACAATTACGTTCACAACATAAATTAATATATAGTATCGTAGTTTATAGTTATACTAGGTGTATATTAGGTACATATTATATTACATTGGTTTTTACTTAACTAGGTACAATGTTCGATGGTATAACTTTTCTGTAGAAATACAAAAAGTAATATTATTTTTACTGCAAAGAGGCACGAAACCTTTTTATTTAAATCTTGGAAACATATTTATAGGATCTTTAGAAAGTGCGGCCACGGTAAAGAAACCAAAAAATATACATATACATTCCTTACATGTAATAAAACTCATTCATATCCGTAACATTCATATTCATGCAATTGTGTTTTATATAAGAAAATTTCTAAAAAGATATATGTTTTTACAGTTAATAAGTACATCGGTATCTTATTTTACCGTTCTTTATTCTACACGGTAATGATAGAAAGTCTATTATTTGTGACAATAAACTAGATTAATATATAGAGAGAAGCTGAGAATGAGAAGAAAATATGGACTGCACTAGGAGAAACACATATGCCTAACATCAACGTCATAACAACAATGTGCAGAAATGTTAGTCACAAACAATAATCAAACAACATTTAAATAAATAATATTTAAACAACATTATAGAAAATGTTTTAGTAGTGAGAGATTATTCTTTAGCTTATAATATGGATATTCTTAGATAAATAAAAAATAAAGTTAATTCAACATAAAACTGTGTGTACTTATTTATATTTTCTTATATATCCGCATTTATATCCAGTCTGGAAAAAGATCAATATAATTCAGACATCGAACACATCGAATCAAGTGATCAGTGCTACTTCTGAACAACACATGTATGTATGTATATTCAATGAATGCGCGCACTAGACTAAAGCATCTGACATTGCAAGATTCTCGAGAACAATGACTGCGTTTGCGCAATATATTTAGAAGGTATTATATCAAACTATTTTTCCGAAAATTGAATATTTCTTGTATTTCGTTTGTGTGATATCGATCACTTAATAGTTCACCGTCATCTAGACTACATATCAATTTGTGAAACATGTGTCTGCATTCTCACGCTGGCACTTTATGTTTTACACCGTGAAGTGCTCTGTGTAGAGAAAGTGTTACATAATAATTTACGATAATCAACCACGTGTACTGACAAAAAGGCAATTTCACTTTTTTAACAGTAACACATATCGTACTATTCGAATGAAAATGATTCCTATAGACACCGAGCGTTTTAAGCTTAATCGAATTCTGTTGCTTGCAATTGGCTTGTGGCCTTACGAGCAATCATTACTTGCAAGAATACAGTTTGCCTCGTTCTTTGCCATTTTAATAGCTTTTATTGTATTTCAGGTATATCAATATAATACACTTTTAAATCGCACTCTGTACACTAAAATGCTCACGAAATTTATTACCTACACACAGATTACAGCACTTTGGACTCCAGAATGTACGCTTGATTGTGCAATTAAAATTGTTTCTTGCGCACTATTTTGTACTGTGAGTGTGATTAAATACAATTCTTTTAAAGTGAACTCTTCCACTGTAAGTTGCTGTAATAATGTAGTTATTCAAACAACTAGTTATTATAAACACATTATGAAATATTCGAATGTTTAAGTATGATTATACTCTTATATTTATATTCTTTTTATACACATCAGGTGAAGTATTTACTAGAACATCTCAAGTATATTTGTGACGGACTCAGAGATAAAAATGAAATTGATATTATGAAACACTATGGGAATAACGCAACACAGTACACAGCTAGAATTATGTGTAAGATGATAATTTACTATGCAATATTAGTAGAAATCTTGACAAAAACATACTTCACAATCGGTGGCTAGAATGATACTTTCAATTAATAGAAAAGTGTATTTCGAGATTTGCTCAAATATCATGTTTTATCAGAGAACACAAAGTTAGTTATAAAGTGTAGTAAACACTAAGTAGTACTTGTTACATGCAAATTTTTACAATAATTAGTATGTATAGTATTTTAAAATCAAGGATATTTAAGGTTATTTTTTATTTAACCTGTAATAGAAAAATGTCATATTCGTACTGTATCAAAATTGTTTTAAGTAATACATTCTACTAGTGCACATTTCTAGAAAAACCTTTTCAAGAAAGTAAACAAAAATACTTTTATAAAATAAAGAGTAAATATAGAGAAACACTTATTTATAAAAATTATTAATTTTTTTAAGCTCAGTGGTTACATTAGTCTGTCTATGTGTTGTTATGTTGCTACCAATATTGCCACTTTTACTTGATATTGTTCTGCCTATGAACGAATCTCGATCACGTTTTGCAATGCCAATTGTGACATGCTACTTCATTAATCAAGAGAAATATGCCTATTTAATCTTGTTGCACACGATGGTCGCTAGTTGTATCGGAGCAATTGCAATAATAGGACCAGGAACGTTAATGATAACGTATCTTAAGCATACGTGTGGAATGTTTAATATTGTCAGGTAATGTTATACGTATAGAAATATTTCACAAAGTATAGCACCTACAGTTTTACTTATTATATCTGAAATAATCGAATAAAAAAAATTATTCATACTTATTCATAATTATTCATAATTATTTATAATTAAACAAACATATATATATTATATGTTTGCAATTATAGATAGTACAAATATATATTTTAAATACATATCATAATTATATGCTATGTATTACAGCTATCGTATCCAGCAAGCAATGTCTAGCAAGAAATCGAAGAAATTTAGTTTAGAGAATAAAAATGCGATTTGTAAAAGTATTGCTTATGGCGTGGACATTCACCGCACAGCTATGGAGTTGGTATTTATGCACTTATAGCGGTATATTGTTCGGTTATTACTGGCAGAACTGAAAATTAGTAGTTTGACGTTACGTATTCTGTAGATTTTTCAGTACGGCCACAGTACTTACCGAACGAAACCTATATTTTACACCTATGGATATAAATCTTCATGTTTTTTAAAGATTTGCGACATATTTTATATCTAATTTTGAGGGTTCATTCTTCTGTTTAATAGCAGTTGGCGTAACTAGCTTGAGTTTGAATCTGTTTTTGGTGAGTTACCATAAGTTGTATAATAAATGACAAAAACCTCATGTATTCATTATATGTATATATGTACGTGTTTGTAAAATGTAGAAATCGTATTATTTAGTTCTATCAAGTAATTTTTTATATGCATATATTTTAGGTTTATCATTCAGCAGTAGACGGAAATAATGCGATGGAATTTTTACTACATTTTACATTTGTTAGTGTACTACTTTTATACATGTTTTTAGCCAATTATGCTGCACAAGACGTTACTGATCATAATAGTGACGTTTTTAAAACTGTGTAAGATTATCACGTTCTGCGTTTTGACCAAATTAACGCGTCAATGACCACACATCTGTTTTCTTACTTATACTTTTTTTTAAATGTCCTTTTTCTTATTTTTTATTTTTATTTTATAATTGTGTTTTTTTGTTACTTGTTCCCTCTTCTTCCAGTTCTCTGAAAACCAAATTCTAAATATTTACTTTTTTATTTCTTAAATTTCTTTTCTTTTTCTTATCGCAATCCATTCTTTTTGATAAGGTTCCTTTTTTTCTGAATTTTATATGTGATTTAATCACGTTTAATTTCAGCTCTTTTTGTTTCATATTTTTTTCAATATTATTATGAAATTGTTTTACCATATTTTTTTTTCTTTTGCTAAGAATATATTGTCCGTAAAATGCTAAGATTAACTTTCCTTTCATTTACTTTTCTGCTCTCTCCAAACTATCATTTTCAAATCTGTAAGATGTATTAGTATTAAATACAGTTTTCCATCAAAGTAAAGACATATATGTACATATACAGCCACGCAAAAAAAATAAATTAATATATAGTATCGTAGTTTTTATTTAGTTGGATAGTAGTTACAGAGATTATCTTAGAATTGTTTTTTACTTAACTAGATACAATGTTCAATGGTATAACTTTTCTGTACAAATACAAAAATTGATATTATTTCTATTGCAAAGAGGCACGAGACCTTTTTATTTAAATCTTGGAAAAATATTTATAGGATCTTTAGAAAGTGCGGCCACGGTAAAAAAATTAATATATATATAATGTACATACACATTTCTTATACGTAAAAAGCACATTCATATACGTAATATTCACATTCATAATTGTGTTTTATATACTTCACTTTCTAAGAAGATATATATGTTCTTACAGTTAATGAGTACATCCGTATCTTATTTTACCGTTCTTTATTCTACACGTCAATGATAGAAAATCTATTATTTGTGATAATAAACTGGATTAGAACAAAGAAGCTGAGAATGAGAAGAAATTGTGGACTGCACTAATGTAAACACATATAGGTAACATCAACGTGACTTTCACCAATGTGCAGAAATGTCATAAATAATAATCAAACACCATTATAGTAAAGAATACTCAAACAACATTAAAAAATTTTTTGTGTGGTTATTATTCTTTAGCTCATATAAGAGATATTTTAATTAAAGATAATTCAAATAAAAAAGGGGTGTACTTTTTTATATTTTATTATTTATCCTCATTTATATCCAGTCTTAAAAAGATCAATATAATTCACACACTAAACACATCGAATCACGTGACTACTGCATTTTCGAATACATCTATACCCGATGAATGCGCGCACTAGACTGAAACATCTGGATCTGACATTGCGAGTATCTTGAGAATAATGATTGCGCTTGCGCAGTATATATAGAAGGTATTATATCAAACTGTTTTTCCGAAAATTGAATATTTGTTGTATTTTGTATTTCGTTTGTGTGATATCGATCGTGTAATAGTTCACCGTCATCTAGAATACGTATCATATTGTGAAACACGTGTCTGCATTCTCACGCTGGCACTTTACACCATAAATTGCTCTCTCGAAACGAAATGGTACATACTACTTTACAATAATCAATCATATGTTCTGACAAAAAAAAACAATTTCACGACTTTTCTAACAGTAAAAAATATCTCAATATTCAAAAGAAAATGATTTTTATAGACACCGAGCGTTTCAAGCTTAATCGAATTCTGTTGCTTGCAATTGGTTTGTGGCCTTATGAGCAATCATTACTTGCAAGGATACAGTTTGTCTCGTTCTGTGCTATTTTAATAGCTTTTATTGTATTTCAGGTATATCAAAATAATTCATTTTTAAACCGCACTCTGTTCACTAAAATGCTCACGAATTTTATTAAACACAGATTGCAGCACTTTGGACTCCGGAATGTACGCTTGATTGTGCAATTAAAATTGTTTCTTGCACACTATTTTATACACTGTGTGTGATTAAATACACTTCATTTAAAGTGAACTTTTCCACTGTAAGTTGCTGGACTAATGTAGTTATTCAAACAACTATTTATTATAATCATTGTGTAATATTCGTGCGTTTAAATATATTTATACTTTTTTTATACACATTAGGTAAAGTATTTATTAGAACATATCAAGCATACTTGTGACGGACTCAGAGATAAGAATGAAATTGATATTATGAAACAATATGGGAGTAACGCAACACGTTACACAGCTAAAATTATGTGTAAGATGATTATTGATTATGCATTATCAGTAGAAATGTTTACAAAAACGATAATTCAAAATTGGATGCCAATATGATATCTTCAGTTAAAATGACAGTTTAATTCGAGATTTACTCAAATATCATGTTTTATCAGAAGACACAAATTTAGTTATAAATTGTAGTAAACGCTAAGTAGTACTCAGTACATGCATATTTTTACAATAATTAGTATTTTTAAATCAAGGTTATTTAAGGTTATTTTTTATTTAAACTGTATTAGAAAAATGTCATATTCTTAAAGTATCAAAATTGTTTTTAAGTAATATATCCTATTAGTACACATTTCTAGAAACACCTTTTTGGGAAAGTAGACAAAAATAAATACTTTTATAGAATAAAAAGTAAATATGTATAAACACTTATTTATGAAAATAATAAATTGTTTTATGCTCAGTGGTTACATTAGTCTGTCTATGTGTTGTTATGTTGCTACCAATATTGCCACTTTTACTTGATATTGTTCTGCCTATGAACGAATCTCGATCACATTTTGCAATGCCAATTGTGACATGCTACTTTATTAATCAAGAGAAATATGCCTATTTAATCTTGCTGCACACGTTGGTCGCTTGTTGCATCGGAGCGATGGCAATAATAGGACCAGGAACGGTGATGATATCGTATCTTAAGCACACCTGTGGAATGTTTAATATTGCCAGGTAGTGTTATAGAAATATTTGACAAAGTATAAAACATTTATTTTTACTTATTATATCTAAAATAATCTAATATAAAACAATTATATATAATTAGATAAAATTATATATAATATATGTATGCATTTATAGATATTACAATTATATAAGAGAAATACATATTATAATTATATGCTATTTATTATAGCTATCGAATCCAGCAAGCAATGGCTAGTAAGAAATCGAAAGAGTTTGGGTTTGAGAATACAAATGCGATTAGTCAAAGTATAGCTTATGGCGTGGACATTCATCGTACAGCTATGGAGTTGGTATTTATGCAATAGTAGCAGTGTATGGCTCAATTCGGTTATTACTGGCAGAACTGAAAATCTGTAGGTTCACGTATTCTGTAGATTTTTCAGTACGGCCACAGTACTAACCCAACAAAGCTTATATTTTACACTATAAATATAAATCTTTGTTTTTTTAAAGATTTTCGACAAATTTTATGTCTAATTTTGAGGGATCATTCTTTTGTTTAATAGTACTTGGCGTAACTAGCTTAAGTTTGAATCTGTTTTTGGTGAGTTAACATAAGTCTGTATATAATAAATTACATAAAATTTCATGCATTTATTATATGTATATGTGTATGTGTTTGTAAAGTGTGTGACGCTTCGTATGATTTAACTCTATCAAGTATTTTTTTATATACATATCTGTTTTAGGTTTATCATTCAGCAGTAGACGGAAATAATGCGATGGAATTTTTATTACATCTTACAATTGTTTCTGTAATACTTTTATACATGCTTTTAGCCAATTATGCTGCACAAGACGTTACGGATCATTATAGTGATGTGTTTAAAACTGTGTAAGATTATCACGTCCTGCGATATGACCAAATTAATTCGTTTTGTTCTGTTTCTCTTTTTTCTGAATGTTATTTATGATTTAGTCACGTTTAACTTCATCTCCTTTTTTTCAAACATTTTTTTCAATATTTTTACCATATTTTTTATCATATCTTTTTCTTATATTTTGCTAAGAATATATTGTCCGTAAAGTGTTAGGGTTAACTTTCTTTTCCTTCGATTTTATTTTTTTTCCAAATTATTATTTTCAAATTTTCAAGATGCATTAGTATTAAATAGTTTTTTAAAAAATAAATAACGGCATTTATATATATATGTACATATGCAGCCACGCACACAAAATATATTATTATATAGTATCGTAGTTCTTATTTAGTTGTACAATAGTTACATATTATCTTATAATTGTTTTTTACTTAACTAGATACAATGTTCAATGGTATAACTTTTCTGCACAAATACAAAAAATGATATTATTTCTATTGCAAAGAGGCACGAAACCTTTTTATTTAAATCTTGGAAAAATATTTATAGGATCTTTAGAAAGTGCGGCCACGGTAAAGAAAACAAAAAATATACATATACATTTCTTACATGTAATAAAACTCATTCATATCCGTAACATTCATATTCATATAATTGTGTTTTATATAAGACAATTTCTAAAAAGATATATGTTCTTACAGTTAATAAGTACATCGGTATCTTATTTTACCGTCCTTTATTCTACACGGTAATGATAGAAAGTTTATTATTGGTGACAATAAATTAGATTAATACATAGAGAGAAGCTGAGAATGAGAAGAAAATGTGGACTGCACTAGTAGAAACACATATACCTAACATCAACGTCATACCAACAATGTGCAGAAATGTTAGTCATAAACAATAATCAAACAACATTTTAATAAATAATATTTAAACAACATTATAGAAAATGTTTTAGTAGTGAGAGATTATTCTTTAGCTTATAATATAGATATTCTTAGATAGATAATATGGATATTCTTAGATAAATAAAAAATAAAGTTAATTCAACATAAAACTGTGTGTACTTATTTATACTTTATTATATATCCGCATTTATATCCAGTTTGGGAAAAGATCAGTATAATTCAGACATCGAACACATCGAATCAAGTGACCAGTGCTACTTCTGAACAACACATATATGTATGTATATTCGATGAATGCGCGCACTAGACTGAAGTATCTGACATTGCAAGATTCTCGAGAACAATAACTGCGTTTGCGCAATATATTTAGAAGGTATTATATCAAACTATTTTTCTGAAAATTGAATATTTCTTGTATTTTGTTTGTGTGATATCGATCGCTTAATAGTCCACCGTCATCTAGAATACATATCAATTTGTAAAACATGTGTCTGCATTCTCACGGTGGCACTTTATGTTTACACTGTGAAGTGCTTCCCCTAGAGGAAGTGTTACATAATAATTTACAATAATTAACCATGTGTTTTGACAAAAAGGCAATTTCACGACTTTTCTAACAGTAAAACATCTCTCAATATTCAGAGAAAAATGATTCCTATAGAAACCGAGCATTTTAAGCTTAATCGAATTCTGCTGCTCGCAATTGGTTTATGGCCTTACGAAAGATCATCACTAGCAAAAATACAGTGTATCTCATGTTTTGCTATTCTTATAGCTTCCATTATATTTCAGGTATATCAATAAAATGCAGGATGTACTTTTTCTTAAATACTTTCTGAAACAAAATTGAAAATTGGTAGTAAGATTATATATATTAGAGTGTGTGTAGAAGTATGACGAATCAATAAGTGTATAAGCTTAGTAAATATAGATACAGTTTTACTGATTTGTGGAAACATGTAATAAAATATATCGTGTAATTATATAATACATCGTTTAGTTCATTAGCAGTTATAAATAACTTAAAAAATGCACTTTTTTTTACTTCATAAAGCAAAATAAAATTAAAAGAATTGTAACGTATTTAAATTTGTATAATATAAGAGTTTTAAAAGAGTTTTTTCGTTGAAGGATTAATCTCCGTTTATTAAAATGATCACGCAAATTATTACATACAGATTTCAGCACTTTGGACTTTGGAATGTACACCTGATCTTGTAATGAAAATTTTTTCTTCCGCACTGTTTTTTTCCTTGGGTGTGATTAAATATAATTCATTTAGGATAAATTCTTCCACTGTAAGTTGTTTTAAATATACCTGCTCAACCAATCAGTCATTGTAAACATATTGATGTACAGATTTTCGATAATTTAGGATAATTTGAACTTTTGTTAATATATATCAGGTGAGGTATTTATTAGAACATCTTAAGCATATTTGTGATCGACTTAGAGATAAGAACGAAATCGATATTATGAAAAAATATGGAAGCAATGCAACACGTTATACAGCTAGAATTATATGTAAGACAACAATCGACTACATATATCAATAGAAATTTTGCAAAAACAATTAATTCAAAATAACTATTATAAAATAGTTAATTATTTCAAGATATAATCAAATTTCATGTGATATTAAAGACCATAGAGTGTGATAAGGTTATAAGTTAAATAAACACTAATTATACTCGATGCATAGTTTTATAAGCAGTATACATATTACTTTTTAAATCAAGTTAGTTGTATTTTACTTAAACTGCATTAGAAACATTTCATAATCTTATTTTGGAAAAAATATTTATTAATAATGTATCTTATTAGTATGCATTTCTATAAGAACAATTTCAAGAAAAGAAGTAAAAACGCATAATTCTAAATACATTTATCATAACAAAAATAAAGAAATATCGATTTATATAAGTGTTTTTTATGGTTAGTGCTTACATTGATCTGCATATGTGTTGTTCTTGTGCTACCGATATCGCCGCTCTTATTTAACATTATTTTGTCCGCAAACGAATCTCGATCACGTTTCGCATTACCGATTGTGACATGTTACTTTATCAATCAAGAGAAATATTTCTACTTAATCTGGCTGCACATAATGACCGCTATTTGCATCGAAGCACTTGCAATAATAGGAACAGGAACAATGCTAGTATCATATCTTAAGCATACATGTGGAATGTTCAATATTGTCAGGTGAGTATATTAATATAAAAATGTTTGATATAGTATTAAAAAATATATTTATACTATTATATGCAACTGATAGTAAAAAAAACACAGACTAAAATGTGCATATGTAATTATTTGTATCACAAAGATACGTGTGTTATATTTACAGATATCGTATCCAACAGGCAATGGCTAGTAAGAAATCGAAGAAGTCTAGTTTTGAGAATAAAAATGCGATGTGTAAAAAGATAGCCTATGGTGTCGACATTCATCGTACAGCTATGGAGTTGGTATTTTTTCGATAGTTATATTTATACAAATGTGTGTATGTATATGTACACATACACATTCAACATTGTTTTTTTTTTTAAAGGTTTTCCACATGTTTAATATCTAACTTTGAGGGATCATTCTTCTGTTTAATAGCAGTTGGTGTAATCAGTTTAAGCTTGAATCTTTTTTTAGTAAGTTTAAACAGGTCGCCGTATAATAATAAATAAATAAATAAATAAATAAATAACGAAATATTTTATACGTGTGTGTTGTTTGTGAGAAATGCAGAAATCGTAATATTTAACTCAACAAAGAAATTTATTTTCTATATGTATGTATTTTCTATATGTATATCTTAGGTTTATCATACAGCAGTGTATGGAAACAATGTGATGGAACTTTTAGTACATCTTACATTTGCTTTTGTTATACTTTTATACATGTTTTTAGCCAATTATGCAGCACAAGACGTTACGGATCATTGCAATGATGTGTTTAAGACTGTGTAAGATTATCGTATACTTTTTGATATAATGATTATACAATAGTAAAATGTGCTCATTGGACATAGTGATATACCAACAAAAATTATATAAGATATAATTATATAGTACATGTATCAATCATTTTGTAATGTTATAAAAAAGTGCATTGGTAGTTTTTCATATAATTTTATATAGTTTTTCATAAAACAAATAGTGGGCACATCTGTAGCTACACATAAAAAAAAACAGTTTTATATTTTTTGGCACTAATTTATTAATTTAATATTATATGTTGTCTTAATCATTTCTTTTGCTTAAGTAGGTATAGTGTTCAGTGGTATAAGTCTCCTGTACAAATACAAAAATTGATACTATTTCTCTTGCAAAGGGGCACGAAACCTTTTTATTTGAATCTTGGTAAAATATTTATAGGATCTATAGAGAGTGGAGCATCGGTAAAGAAATATATATATATGTATATGTACAAATATATAAACATATAAGCTTTTCATACAAATAGAACAAAGTTACACGCATATATCCGCGATCGCGCGTGAACATTCATTAAAATGTATTCTATGTGATTAAATTTACAAGAAGTTATTTATTTATGTTCTTACAGTTAATAAGTACATCGGTATCTTACTTTACCGTTCTTTATTCTACACGTCAATAATAGAAAATTTATTATCTGTGATAATACCCTGGATTAGTACAAAATAGCATTGAGGACTGCAATATTTTACGTGTAGATAATATCTGTTTTACAATGTATATGTAAAAATGTTAGCCATTCATAGAACCTTGTGTAGTACATTTGTAAGTAAAACTGATAAATTCAAGAAAATCTAATATGAAGATTATCAAACTTATACATGTAATTATTTTTTATTTATAAATAAGGCTAATAAATTTTTCCTTTTATCATTTCCTATCTCAAATATTTTTGACAATTTTACTACTTATACTTGTATTGTGTTTATACTAAAAAAAAGTAACACACATTTTGTAATTTTAAGTTTTTATAGTATTTGTAATTATAAGTGTATATAAAATAAAATAATAAAACATTTTTCTCTCTCTCTCCGCGAAAATACACGTGTGTATTAAAATGAACAGAATATGGACTGAAGGTAAAATAATTAATTACTTTAAACCAATATTCTGAAATTGTAAGATTGAAAGTACTAATTTTTGCACTAATGTGATATTCAATATCATCTTTGATTAGATCATTGAAAAAAAATCAAAACCTTGATCCAGAAAATATTCTTGTCACTTTACCTTTTTCTTCGTTAGAAAGAGTTACTACTTTTACGATGCACTTTATATCAATCTATTGTTGTATTAAAAATATTTTTTTTTCACTAACACGTGGACAAATACTGCAAACCGAGCGACTATCATGTTTCTCTCATCGTAAAACATGCGTATCATATGAATACACGTACTCGACTGAAGCAACTCACACTCTGCGACATTGAAAAACTGACTACGCTTGCGCGTAGTATATCATGTGAAAATGATATTTTATGGAAATTTCTATTGCGTGAGAAATAAATAGTCGGTGAGGTTCTTTCACCATCGATCACTTAATTGACTATCATTTTTCCAATGAACGTATCAATTTGAGAGCAAATGTTTGCATTCTCACATATAAGTTTTAAAATAAAATAAAGTGTTACACTTACAATGAAATTTATGGGAAAAAAAGAGAACATTCAACCGACGGTTCGAAAAATGGCATAATTGCACTTTCATAATTTCCTTGTGGCAAAACGTACCTCGATGTTCAGAGAGAAATGATTCGTACAGAAACCGATTACTTAAGACTTACTCGAATTCTGTTACTTGCGATTGGCGTATGGCCTTACAATCGCTCACTATTCACTCAAGTACAGTTTATTTTCTTGTTTAGCATTCTGATTACTTTCATTATATTTCAGGTATGTCAATGATTAACGTGAAATTAGATATAATATAAATTTAAAGGCCAAATATAAATTTAAAGAAAAAAACGATAAGCGTAATAGTAACATTGTGTATATATACTATAAAAAAAAGTTCAATCGATTTTTATTCATTGAGAAAAGCTATTTGTTAAATAACATTAATAAAAAATGTATATTTTCGCAGCTGACAGCATTTTTGACTTCAGAATGTACGATTAATCTTGCCATAAAAATTCTTTCTGTCGCAGTATGTTTCAGTATGTTTGCACTTAAGTACATCTTGTTTATGATAGATTCTCACACTGTAAGTTTTGCTACTTTGTATTACACTTGCTCAAATAAATAGTCTATATAAAACTATATAGTTCTATACTCTCATCTTTTAAACAAACTTTGAGAAGTAAAACATAAAATGCTAATTAATATATTAGGTGAGATATTTAATAGAATATCTCAAAAATATTTGTAACGATCTTAAAGATGAAAATGAAATCGCAATCATGAAACACTACGGAATTATCGCGACACGTTGCACGACTAGACTTTTATGTAAGCGAACAATTGACCTTTATCAGACATCTTGAATGTAAATAGAAAACTTCTAAATATAATTCAATGTAATTTTGAAAGATAATAAATAGCAATTTATATTTCATAAGTGCTTTTCTCAAATACATGTTCAGTGTTTTCATTGGTTTGTCTATTTTTTGGTTCTTTGATGATCACATGGTCAAACATTCTTGATATTGTTTTATTCACAAACGAGTCTCGATGTGTCGTACCTATCGTAACATACTACTTTGTTGAACAAGAGAAATATTGCTATTTAATCTTTTTGCACATGGGAATTGCTACGAATGTAGGGGCAATTGCATTGATAGGAACAGGAACAATGATAATAGCATATTTCAAACATGCTTGTGGATTAATTAATATTGCTCGGTAAGCATAGAGATTAAAAAAAAAAAAAAAAAAAAAAAACAATTATATCCGCTTAGAAAAACTTTTTTATCGTTATCTTAAAATGTGACATAAAAATTATAAATACACTATGTATATAACACATACATTAATTATTGTCTTATATTACTTTAGCTATGTCACGATACATATGCATTATATGTGTATATTATACTAATATTTTTTATAATATTAGTATGTTATAATAATTAAAACAAAAATATATTATTTATAGATATCGTGCTCAGCAGATAATTGGTCGATCGAAAAACATTAGTTTGGAAAACACAACTGTAATCTGTAAACGGATAGCTTATGCAGTGGACATTCATCGCAAAGCTTTGGAGTTGGTATCTATTCTATTCAGTAAAATGCTTGCACATGATACGTATATCAACAGTTTCTCCTTTCTCTCTCAAAGGTTTTGCATTGTTTTAGTATCTAGCTTTGAAGGATCATTTTTTTGTATAATAGTACTTATTGTGACAGGTTTGAGCTTAAATTTATTTTCGGTAAGTTTTGTTTGCAAATAAGTTTTCACGAAGTGCGTAATATTTCATACATGCACCGCATGTACATATATGTAAGATATATTTTATCTAATTCTTCTAATAAAATAGTATCTATGTTAGCTTTTTCAGGCTGCATTATATGAAAATAATATCGCAGAAAGTATCATACATGTTATATGTGCAATTCCTTTGTTTCTTTACGCAATATTAGCTAACTATTCAGTACAAGAGATCATGGATCATAACAAAGATTTCTTTATAACCGTGTAAGTTAATCGTATGATAACATAGTTACATAATACTGTCTAGTTTATATATATATATGTGTGTGTGTGTGTGTGTGTGTGTGTGTGTGTGTGTGTGTGTGCGCGCATATAAAATTAAAATCGAGTAATAACTAGGAAAACTTTCGAGTCTTTGTTAAAGTCACAAATTATTTCGACCATTTAAGACAAAGAACAAAACAGAAGCATTTACAAGCGCGATCCAAGCCAAGGTTTTTACGACATGTCAGCTTTTATAACTGACTCTTTGTTTTGTTAATATTAGAAATAAGTTTTTGTTTATATCTAGAGAGATAGTAGTGTTAATATAAAAATGTGTAATATATTATTTCCTTCTTTTTCACTTACAGATTGTTCTTCTGTTTGTAGATACGATGTCAAGTGGTATAAAGCTCCTCTGAAAATACAGAAGATGATATTATTTTTGCTGCAAAAAGGCAATAAACCTTTTACTTTAATTATTGGTAGAATATATGTAGCATCCATAGAGAGTGCTGGCAAGGTAAAATATAATAATATATAGATGCGTTTTGATAGAATACACACGGTTTCCTAAAGGTTTCTTTATAAAAGATGCAAACAAAGAAATATATGTCTCATTACAGATGATCAATACTTCGTTATCTTATTTTACTGTTCTTTATTCTACACAGTAGTATAATATCTGTTGTTACATGCAAAGTAGTATATAATGTATAAAATATCAATTTTTTAAATATTTTATCAAGATGTAATATTTATAGTTGTGTTAGTGAATAGACGTGTTTGATGTTCCTTTAAAACAACCTCGATGAGTGTTCACGCTAGAATGAAACGTATGCTAAACTACGATGCGGAAAATCGGCGACCACGCTTGCGCGAACATCGATTTAAAAAAATTTGTTTTCAAATGTCGTATCGCGTGGGAAAGAAACAGTGGTCACGGTTTTTTGTCGCAATTATAGATGGATCGTTCATATTTTCCGAACGAAGAAAATAAAGTGTAAATGTTTCAAACTATTATAGCAATCATCTCACATTGGTGATACTTTATATGCGTTGCGGTTTTGTTAAATTAGACCGTTTACGCGCGTTAGATCTTTTATAATAAAAAGTCATTCGCGGAAAATGTAATCGATCAGCGAGAATAATATGCGAATTTTCACTCAATTTTTCGTAGTCATATACGTATCGGTACTCGCAAAAATATGATCTGTATTCTCACACATTTTCGTCTCCCTCGTATTCTTATGCTCGCTGTTGGCTTATGGCCTTATCAGCAATCAAAACTTGTTCAACTTCAGCTGATGTTAACTTTCGGTATTTTGGTGAGCTTTCTCGTTTTCCAGGTACACATATCATTTTATTTCCAATTGTGATTACATAACGACACGGTTATATATACATTATCTATTTTTACTTATAAATTTGATATAAAATTTAAAGATACGACTATAGTGAAAACGAAAAAAATATAACGATAGTTTCAATTAACCCTTACCATAACAAATGTCAGTTTATTTTAAGCCGATTGTTTTTACTGTGTTCTTATGCGTGTTTGTTCTGCAATACACTTCGCGATGACAAATTTTGTCAGAATTATAGTTTGAAAGTAATAATGACAAAATTTTTTAAAAATCTGTAAAAACATGTGCGTATAATTAAACTTTTCTTCTGAATCAAAATGACATGATAATCGTCCGTCACGTTGTTACGCGACTATCCGTACAGCGAGAGTTGGAAAATTTAAATTATGTCAGTATACATGTAATTAATATAAGATTATAATATAAGAAATAAACTTGTGTGTGTAAGCGTTCTGTGACATTATATACATATTTATTGTATTCATTTTATTATGATTTGTTCAATAAATTTATTGTTTGCAGCTTACAACATTCATGACTGCAAAATGCACTCTCGAATTTATAATCAAAGTTTCTTCTTGCACACTATTCTTTGCTCTATTAATACTTGCTCATCATGCGTTTTGGAGTAACATGCAACCAGTAAGCGAAACTTATTTAGCATACTTTGTCTAAATAAACGTGTCGGAAGAATACATTCTATTTCGTGCAACACTTTTATATGCACTTTTATTTCGCACATAACTTTGACTAAATATTACAAAAATATATATTGTATTGACACACAACAGGTAAAATATTTGTTTGATCAACTTCAACATATTTGTAACGAGCTAAAAGATGAGAACGAAATCGCCATCATAAAACAGTGTGGAATCGAGACAAAACAATTCACGGCTATAATTATGTGTAAGACAATATCTATTGCATTTTAGTTTTATGTTGCAACTATTAGATAATATGTAAATACATCAAAGTAAAGTATTTTACTAAGTATCTTACTATAGTTAATAGTAATTTATGCAGTTTTTTCAACATTTAAAAAACCTTTGTTTCTTTCTCTCTTTTTTTGAAAAGTAATGTCAATATTACTTAACATAATTAATAGCAATTAATTTTTTATGTATTTCAACTACGATCTGTAAAAATTATTCAAGCGATTTAAAGGATTGAAATATGTAGAGGCAGAGAGAGAGAGAGAGAAAAAGAGTTTGCAGATTTTTTATCTAAATATATATTTATCAAGGAATAATTATAAAACAAAAATACATATATATAACAATGTGAAAAATATATGTAACAAAGAAATATTATATACGAAATATATATACGGAAATTAAGAGGCAACAACGTGTTCTGTTGTATTTTTGTTTTGAACATGTTTAGTGCTTGCAATGGTCTGTGCGTGTCTTGTTATTTGTCTACCGCTGTGGCCGCGTCTTCTCGATATCATTCTACCCGCAAATGAATCTCGACCGCGCCTTTCAAGTCCGTTTCTGACTGAATATTTTGTTGATCAAGACAAATATTTTTTTTTTATTCTGCTGCACATGGACGCAGCTACGTGCATAGGAACAATCACAGTAGCAGGGGTGGGAAGTACGCTTTTGGGATATCTGAAACATATCTGTGCAATGTTTAACATCGCGAGGTAAAGAAATAAGTTACACATGTTGAAAATTAAAAACTAGATAAACAAATAGTACACAACAATATAAAGCAATCGAGAAAGAGAAGATAATTAAACTGTATGCATATTATTTATAGTTATCGTATCGAACAGGCAATGACGATTAATAGACCAGGAAATACAAGCATGAGAGAGAATGAGATTATGATATGTAAAAAATTACGTTGTGCCGTGGATATTCATCGCAAAGCTTTGGGGTTAATAGTTATTGAACCATATAAAAACAAACACACACTCGACACAGACAAAACTAGATAACATTTTTAAATTTTTTTTTCAAGGTTTGCTGAAAACTTGGTATTCAATTTTGAAGGATCATGTTTTGCACTAATAGCAACTGGTGTGAGTTGCATGAGCCTTAGTCTATATGGCGTGAGTGTTTCTATTTCTTTCTGTAAATTCGAAAGTAAGTTACAAATTAGGTTTATTTCTACGTATTTAACGCGGATATTACCTAACAATCAAAAGGCAAAGTAAACTATAGACACATACAATAGATATTAATGTGTGAAATAAAGTTGTTCTCAAACGCAAAAGAACTGTTGTCAATGTAATTTTCCAGGTTGCATCGAAAATAAACAATCTTCCTGAACTCTGCTTACATTTTATAGGTGCACTAGTTCTTTTAATAGCCATATTTATAACTAACAATGCGGCACAAGACATTACGGATCACAATAACCACTTATTTAAAACCGTGTAAGTAAAAGAAACCTCACATAACTATAATATATTAATATATAATGCATAATATATATTAATCACACATATACACACACACATGTACGGGAATTCTCTTAGCAAACGTATATTAATACAATTACAGTATATTTTGTGAGAAAAATATTGCTAAAGAGAGAGAAAATATTTATAAAAACTATAACGTGTAAACTTACATTTATTTTTTTCCAATTCATTGTACATTATGTTATTCTGTGTACATATACAGATATAACGTCAAATGGTATTTGGCTCCTTTACATGTACAAAAGATGATATTATTCCTGTTACAAAGGGGCACTAAAACTTTCTATTTGAATCTCGGTGGACTGTTTATTGGATCTTTAGAAAGCGCGGCCACGGTAAAAACAACATACTTATTATAGTTTGTTTTTATAGTTTTTATAGTATTTAGCAAATGTATTTGTAATATTTTTACAATAATACAAAACGGGATATGTTTTATTACAGTTGACCAGTGCCTCCATATCTTACTTCACCGTCCTTTATTCTATGCGTCAATAATGCAAAAAGTATCCCTTGCTAGTGAAACATTAGTGGTAAAAAAATTTTAGTGTAGCTACAAGTAATGTTCTTAATATACACGAAACTTTATTTATAAATAAAATTTTTACTTACGAATAAACTGTATATAAATTTTTACTTTTATAATTGTCCGTATTCTAAGAAAAAAACAAAAAAATTAAAAAATTGTTAAATAGGTAAAAAAGTATATATGTATACATACATACTATATACCGTAATCACGTAACCGAAGTCAGTAACACCGTCGCGGTCGCGCGGCCGAGGTCAGTGACTTCACCGCAGTCGCGCGACCGGGGTCATTGACCCCGCCGCGGTCGCGCGAC
>NW_018020626.1:0-76263 GCF_002006095.1 Pseudomyrmex gracilis | reverse complement strand
CGAGGTCAGTGACATTACTCTGTAGTATGTATATAATACATATAATACAATATAAAGTATAATATTATAAATATATAATAAATTATATGTATAATATGTATTATTTAATGTTATATATAATATAAATTACAGTCACATTATTTTTACGTGTTGTTTTTCTACTCTTTGACTATAGTCAAAGGTTTGAACGTAACGTACCGACAATTCGCTTGTAGACATGGCTACGTATATAGTAGCCAATGTGCCCACCCGTGGACATAGCGCTGGCGTATAGAGCGGATAAGCTATTACAGTTTTTCATATGGTTTTGCTCGCTATAAGTTTTCTCTCTGGACGAACTGTCAACCTTGCGCATGCGCATCAAATGTCACATCAATGAAATACTTCGAGTAAAGTTCCGCTTGGTACTCTCAATGATTACGAGCGCGAGCCATGTCCACAATATCATACCGCAATGGTCGATTTGCCGAATTGACTATTCTGATTGGTCCATGCTCGCGATTGTTGCGATCGCACCTAGTGAAACCCAATGGAATCTATCTTCCAGCAACGTTACTAATGTCTAGTGACTCCAATATCTCTGCGCAAGCGGAAATGAAATAAAATGGAGTGATGCATTGTGTGTATGCACGCCGTTGCATTTCGATATGCACGTCTTCCTGGCGTAGTCTAGTTGAAGTTGGTGGACAAGTGGCACGTCTTCGGAGTAGCAGCGATACGTCGGGTGAAAACAGTTTTCACCATGTCCAAGAAGCAGGACAAAGTAGACAATGGCATCGTCGCCGTGAAGAGCAAAGTAGGTGGTACCACAATGTCGCGTCGAACGATAACGATACGATTCGCGGAATATACAGGATTGCGCATTGTTCTATTAAAAATATTTAAAGGTTCTGTACTTTGCAGTTTGACGCCGATATTATCAGGTTCTCCATCAATCGTAATGAACCTATGAGCTATGAGGACTTTGAAAAATTATTGGCAGAAAGGCACGATTTAGGAACTGATTTAAACTTTCTAATTTGGTACACAGACACAGATGGAGATCTTCTCCCAATCAATAATAACAATAATTTGGCCAGAGCTCTGTTGGCTACCAGGTGTCTGCTCCGAATTTTTATACAGAGAAAAGGTAATATAATGTAATATTTATTAAAGAATTATAGAAGTATCTAACTCTGTTATCATTGTGATAGGTGACGGAACATGGGACAATGGACAAGGGACTATAAAACCTAAGAATTTGATATCAAGTATCTTGGGTGGTACACCAGGAAAACCTAAACCTATAGCCATTTCAAATCCTCATGATTTCAGGCAGGTAAGCTTCATGTTCTGGTTTATTTATTGTTATTTGTTTTTATTTTGATACAGTCAAATACTATTCATTTTATAACTTACTACTTGTCAGGTATCGGCTATTATTGATGTTGACATACTTCCTGAAACTTGTCGGAGAGTACGGCTTTTAAAACATGGCTCAGACAAGCCATTGGGATTTTATATTAAAGACGGCGAAACATTTCGCTTACTGCCACAATCTGCTGGTGGAGGCATAGAAAAAGTTCCAGGTGTATTTATCAGCAGATTAGTACCTGGTGGTTTAGCAGAAAGTACAGGACTTCTTGCTGTAAATGATGAAGTTTTGGAAGTTAATGGAATAGAGGTTGCAGGCAAAACACTTGACCAGGTAAAATTAAATCAAAGTTACCATTTTATAATTTTTAAATATGCATTATCTGATATTTGTATTTGTTTTTGTTACATTAATATGCTTTTTTAAAAATATTTATTTATATATAACAGGTGACGGATATGATGATTGCAAATTCTTCCAATCTTATTATAACTGTCAAACCAGCAAATCAAAGAGCAGCATTAGCTGCACCTCGACGCGGTTCGTTCTCACGCAACAGTCAATTGTCATCGGGAAGTCATCAATCCACGCAGAGCGCTGGTAGCGACGAAGAAGCAGACGAAATCGTTGATCTTACTGGTCTAACAATACAGGATGATGCCTCGACATCATCCTCACAACACCATCACTACCATCACCATCATGTGCAAAATTACGATCAGGGTGTACTGCATCTTTAGGAAGAGTAAGATCGAGCCGGTGCAAATTTATACTGCTGGGCACGCAGAATCTGTATTCAGAAGTAAAATTTGCGCCGGCTCTGAATGGACATGTTTACTTTTGCAAGGCATAACACAACTCTGCGTGACATTGCGCGAAGAATTAACTATTGAATTAAAAACTTCATTTTATCTCTTTCAAAGTGCTCAAAAACAATTTGGAGGATATTTTTGATGAAGGATAATATTGCAGATAAAACAGAATGTAAACACATGTCCATTAAGTCGTGCTCAATATAGCATTCGCTAATATATTATAATATAATATTAATAAATTATAATGTTATAATATTAATATATACTATTAATATTTAATATTATAATATTAGTATATATTATAATATTAATATAATTAGATTTTTTACATATATATAAAAACATATATACGACAATAATTGCATTAATTCTGGAATTACGGAGCTCTGTTGCAAGGTAAATGAAAGGAGTTTAGTAATCATATCAAAAATATAGTAAATATTAACTTATTATATAGTCAATATTAATATTCAAGTTATAAAGTCAATACTTAAAAAAAATCGGTATTATTTTACAGATTCAATATTGAAAGATGAATATTTTATATTGTGCATTTAGGACATGTCAGTGATAATTTATATTTAAACGTTAAAAACAGAAAAATATCGAAAATAGATAATTCCTGAACAGTATTATAAAAGAGATATTAGTATCGGTCGGATAAATATTCTTGATAAATTCCAGAATTAATATGCATTCCATCAGTGCACGAAGAGAGCGTCGTACTTGTTATTGCGAGATCGAGAGACAGAGCAATTGCAGGATCATTGATTCTGTTGTACTTATTGTTATCCTTATGAAGTTATTGTCTTATAGATAAGAGAGATGTGGCAGCGACTTATATTGTATTTTTTTATGATGTATTTGTGCTAGTGCCTTTTACAAAACCATGTTGAACCTTTTCTCAATGATTTTGCGTATACATTTATATATATATACATTTATATATATATATATGTATATATATATTCCATCGATAGACATATTTTTCTTCGCAATCGCAGATATTATTTTTTATATGGTACTTATCGAGAACCTTGAGAGAAAGGTTATGAAGAATTAGAATATTTTTTATTATGTTCTATAATGATATAGAAAGCAGAGAGAATTAATAATTCTTGAAAAAAATATAATCTATATACTGGTCTTTTAATTAGACCACTTTATTATCAAGTATTATTTGTCCGTACATATACTCGAGAGTTAATTTATATATTGACTGTATGTTCAAAGTATTATAAAACTTTTTACTAGTAGCTTGCGCGAAATTGAAATATGTACTTAAAAAGACGAATAGTTACGAAACGGTGATACGATTTTTTTCTTAAGATATGTATATTTCGGACTGAAGAACACAGTACGTCGCGTTTATCATCAAGATGAGATCATTGATTAATAACTTGTACATAATGCAGAAAATGAGACTCGAATGGTCAAGAAGTGAGAAAAGCCGTCTTATCGCGATGCCGTTGTAAGTAACGATTGCTGATTTTGTCGGAAAGATTATTTATATATAAGTTAGTTTGATATTACGTAACAGAGCAAAAAGCAAAAGAGTGGCCTTACTGTTACGATACGTCCATTCTAGCTACTTTTACACACATTCATATTGAAATGTTCTATATATTCATTCACACACGCCTATTCGTGTATCTCCCACACGTCCGTCGCATGTTTAGACTGTTGAAGTTTTCGAATTCTAATTTTAATTTTTATCTATGTTATCCAATTGCGCGCGCGCGTGCGTACGCGCGCGCGGAATAAGAATTGCAACGTAAATCGTGGTTTTTTTAGGATAGGCATGAAAACGTAAAAAAAAAAAAAAAAATAAAACTAACGTTCTTATTTATACACGTATGTAAAAATAGCGTTTTTTGCGAGCCTTTGCCTTTTCATCAAAGTGGAATTTAACATGTGTTGAGAAATATCGCATTTTCAAGACATTACACATTCCAATTGTAAACTCAAAAAGATGTTGAAAATCAAGAAATTGAAATACCGTTTCTGAGAAAAACTATACTGCCTTTGTAGATACGAATCCATTTTTATATGCGCGCTTTTACTTTTTCTACTTATAATCTGGAGAAAAACGTGTATATATAATATATATAGAAAGATATATATATACATATATACATATATATATATATATATATGTATATATATATATAAATTTATGACATATATTATCTTTTATATTGAGTTTGTATTTTCGTTCATATATTTGCAAAATAGTTTACTTGGACTTCCGCAGTAAGCGCTAGTTTTCACGGATCATTGCCAATTTCTTCGTCGCATTATCAATTCCCGCTGACATGTACTTTTTTTTCTCAAGTCTGTTAATTTAATTCTAATGTTCATGCGCTACAAAAAAAAACTCATGTATAATATTTGAAAAATAAAAAATATCTTTTTGGAAAAAGATATTTACGGTATGTGAGTCAGAGAGAGAAAGAGAAAGAGAAAATGTGTGTGCGTGTGTGTGTGTGTGTGTGGTTTTCAGTGAGAGAATGACTTAGAGGAATTAGCGTAATTGTGTAAGATGATCATTCTAGATTTAATAATGTACGTATTTTCCATTACCGTAGAGACCGAGGATCCACTTTTGTACTTAACCAAATAGAATATACGCGAACTGGATACATTCGCATTATGTATTTTCTTTATGAGTGTTATGTGCTTTATTATATTGATTTGTTCTTGTTACGCGCGAAGAACGACACTGCTAAATTAGACTTCACGGGATGAAATTACATATTATTATATTTTACGCCGCATTTTGCACTTCCTTAATGCGGGCAAGAAATAGTTAATAAATTACAAAAGAGAACGCGAGAGTACTTACATTAACGCTGTAATTCTTTTTAATGGCAGCTTATGAAATAAAGATATTTTATTGTACTTTTTTTTCGTGGAAGCCACTCTATTACTCTTACCTGTATAATCTCCCACTCATGTAAAGCATCTCCCTATAAAAAATCGCACTTGATATCGATCTTCTCATATGTGTGTGTGTATGTGTCGTTACTATGGTACACGTGTGTAAATAAAAATATGATAAAGCCAAAATCTGTAACCTCGTACGCGAGTCATGAGTTTCGTGAAAAATTACGCGCTTTCGTGTCGTCAGAGTGAGCAAACATTTTCTGAATAATTGAAGAAGTTAAAGGAAAAGAAAGAAGAAAAAAAGAGAGAGAGAAAACAGTGAAAGATGTCTTACGCCGAGCACGGACCGCGTATTTTTTTGGCGGGTAGACCAAACAGTGGAGTGCCACTGACGTACGGGGATTACGTCGTGCCGAAAAAACGATCGGAGGGTCGCCTGAAGCTGTATAATTCATGCACGGATATTCGAGCTTGGAGTCCGAACGCTTTGGAGTGCTCGCGTTACTTTCGCGAGCTCAACGAACATGACCCTGCGGTTCGTTTCTGACACCAATTTTAAATTCCCTTGCGACCGAGAGAGATCATTATTTATGTAAAGGCGAATTTGCGCATTTTGCATAGTCATACTTGCGATTATGAACGATTTAAAAATTGTTGGCCGAGTAATTATAGACTCGGATCGTTATTAATACTTGAGAGAGAAATAATTGAGAGAATATTCTCATCACGCTTATATCTCGCTTATCAGAAATCACGTTATTCTTCACACGTCTCTGTTTATTTATTAAATGAATCACGTATCGCGAGCAAAAGACAAAGTAATACCTCGTTCGTCTTTATAGCCCGGGAGAGTGGTGCCATTCAATGTGGTAATGGAAAACATGATAGGACTCACGGCTCAAGCTCAGCGTGAGCTTCGTGCTGTGCGGCGAGAACTGCAGAAATATAAATCCCTGAGGCTTACGTCGGAACAGCAGAAGTATCTGGAGAATTTCGTGAGCTTACTGACAAATGACGTTTCCAGTGACGTTAGATTTCTGTTCTTTTTTTTTTTTTTTTTTTGAGACGCATAGTAGCTCTTCACAATCTCCGCATTGCAGGACAAAGCCGCTGTCGCGACGAGAGAAACGGAAGAAACGAGGATTGAGCCCGTAATAAGAACGCTCCCACAGAAGGGACGCGAATTACTCAATGCGAATATTGCGTCCTCGCAGAATTTCGACACGTACCTGTCCATATATTTTCATCCTTATCGATATAGCAAAGGAATCCGCAATTGGTTACTAACTAACACGCCTGTTCAGAAAGCAAATCTGAATACGAATCCATTATTGGAAAGTAATGCCTATCTGGTTCCGCGCGTAATGTCCTGCGATATACTGACTGATGAGAAAACTACGCGAGGTAAAAAAAAAAAAAAAAAACAAAAGAGAAATTCAACTTGCAGTATAAAAGCTATCCCGCGGGGATTTCCTTTCGTTTTAATTCGATGGGAAGATTTATGGAAAAGTTAAAAAGCGAGATAAATTGCGAAAGAAGTTTTGCTGCGTCTTGTTTTAAAAATAGATCGGAATGATTCATCGAGCTGCAATGAATTTTGCAGATAGCAGCGATCACGCTTGCATCGAGTACGCCGACGCATCTTTCCAAGCGATGCTCGCGGAAGTTCGCGAAGTCGCTGTGCAAACGGACGAATGTAAAAATATTGACGAATACGACAAACAGTCTAACGTCGATTCCGCTTCCAGTGAGTATTACGAGAGCAGCGAAAGTGCGTCCACATCCGAAAGCGAGTCAGGAGTGAACACGGATCCCGAAATTTGCGAGAAGAACCACAAGAGAGTTATTATTCAAAAGGATTCGGAAATCATCGTTTTGAAAAATGAACTCGGTGTACGCGAAAGAATATTATGTTAATATATAATGTTTTCCGAACAAAGATTTATTATAATTTACCGTGTACTACGTGTATTATTTATAATGTGCATGTCTAGAGAGAGAAAGAAAGAGAGAGGGAATAAACTTCACATATATATCTTTGTTTTTCAGATGAAGGACGATGAGCTGGATGAGCTGCGAGAATTAAACAGGGAGTTGCAGGCTTTATTAAAGGAAAAGGACGAAAACGCGAATATTCTGAAGCGTAATCTGAATGTAAATTGATATTTATTGCCGCGTTATAATTATGAAAATGTAATAGTTATCGGGGTGGATTTTGCTTCGTAGACCATGCAAGAGAAGTTGAAAATAATGAAGGACCAGCGTAACAACGAAGTGGGAGAGCTGAGTGCAAAAGTAATAATCCTACGCGAAAAAAATAAAAAATAGAGAGAGAGAGAGAGAGAGAGAGAGAGAGAGAGAGAGAGAGAAGATTTATGGAAAAAATTTTTTCACAAACTTTCTCTCTTTTTTTCTCAACTCAGTTTCGTTAATTTTTTTCTTGCAGCTCTCCTCCACAGAGTGTCTGGTGGATCAGCTAAAAGCAGAGTTAAGTAGGAAATGTCAAGTTTGTTATTTCCAATCGCAGGAGATCCAGAAACTTGGGAAACAAGTTAAAGAGGCGGAATTAGTTTCTGCGGAAAATGAGTCTCTTAAAGTTAGCAAAAACAGAGTAAATTATCATAACCCACACAGAACAAAAACCTCATTAGATGTCCATTAGACGTCCACATGCGAATTATCTAATAAAGGTTTCTACGAAGGCGTCTAAGAAGGTTTCTTTTGATTTTTGTTCTGTGTGGGAACGCATTATAGCTGTATAGAGCAATCGAATCCGGGAAACATGAAGAATTAATAACGTGTATAAAAATTGCGATAAATTAGCGGAAGGTGCGGGAGATGGAACATTTGTCGAGGGAAGCGGAGAGCTGCGGCGTCGCCTTAAAGCAAGTGAAAAATGTCTGGCGGGAGCGGGATATGCTCCAAAAGCAGTGCCACGAACAAAGTTGCACCCTGATGGACAGAGAAGACGAAATAAAACGACTGTTGACGTTGATAAAGCAAATGTCCGTTACGGCTGACAATCGTGAGGTGCGTTATTTGCGCAATGTCACATCGAGTGTCATTAGCGTTAATGACACGCTGATTTAATTAATAATAACAGATTATTCAACGTTGCGTTTATCACATTAATAATTCAGCTGAAGACGAAAATAATGAAGTACATTTCACGAATTGCAGATTTGAAAAAATGTCAGCATGTACACGCATAGTTTTAATTAAACAAAATAATACAAAAGGTAGAGATAATTTTTTAACTGAGTTTAGTAAACTTCTCTTCTTTTTCATCTATGTACAAAACAAACTTTACAAACGCAACAAAATATAATATAGCTTCTAAGAAATATGAGAAACAGACTGTTGCATGAAATATTTATTTATTCCGACACGTGGAGAAAAAAGTTTTGCTTGTTATATAAACAGAATGGAAAAAACTTGTCGATGTACTAAATTTTTTCTCTGTCCGTATAGTAACCAGTTTGGTTGTTATTCTAGCAAAAGTTTTTATATATATATATTTCTATCCTATATTTCATGTTAAACAAAATAACGTCATACACACACACACACACGTTATTACACACGTGTTGTGTATAAATGTAAAATTAAAACTGTTTACATAGTAATTGTTCACGATCAGGTAGAGATGAATGATTTAGTGGCCAGTTTGCAAAAGGAGATTCAGGTCAAAAACAACAAGATCTCGCAGTGCGAAACGCAGCTAGTTTGCATGGAGCGTGAAGTCGGTAATCTGACTAACAGGCTAAAAAACAGTCTGAATAATTTGGACGAGTCTAAGATAGCGTACGAGGACATTTGCGAGTACACAAAGTGTGAGCACGACACTTGTCTGGATGTGCAGAGCGCGTTGTTGGCTTTAAAAGCGTTCATAGCCGAGTTGGAGGAGTGCAAACTAGAACGACACAATCGTCTGCGGGGGATAGATAATTTAAAGGCTTGTGTGGCATGTTACAGCCAAGAATTGTCCGTCAGCGAACTAACAAACGTAGATTTTGATATGGGACGTGGATCGATCCAGCCGACAGCAGGTATATTCTGAAACACGCGTTTAAATAATAATAACGCGCGTATACACAGACAACTATTGGATATCTCTCTCTCAAATATTCTCCGATTATACAGTAAATAACGTGTGTGTTGTTACATCAATATATAATGCGCGAAATGTTTTCTCCTTCTTTTAAAGTTCCGTTTTAACGCTTGCAGAAGATGTTACCTCGTCGAGCAATTACGACGACTCGTCGAAAGAAGTGATCAACGTTCAAATTCAATCAGACGATGTCGATAGCACCACGACGTGTTCCGAACGATCGGGGAAAGTGAAACTGAACGAAGTAATTTCGTACGAGGAGATCGATCGCGCCCTCGCGACTCACATCAAACGTTCCATCGACAAGATACACGAGATATCCTCGGTTCTTCAAGGTATGTCGCATGTAAATGTCACGCGAGTTCCATTAAGACGTGACGCGTGCGTCAATGATGGTGATGGGAAATTTGTTTGAAAAGGCGCCGGCGATCACCACGTGCAGATCGTCAAAGAGTTCGCGCGGCAGCAACAGGAGTTGCAGAAGAGAGACCACGAGATTGCGGAATTGAAACAAAAAGTGACGGAGCACATGTTGCGAAGGGGTGAGGGCGACTGCGCGATTCAGGAGCAGTTGAGAAAGAGAATGCTGGAGAAGGAAAAGATGATGGAGATCGCGATCAACAACAGAGACACGGAGATCGAGAAGCTGCACGAGCATCTCACCGTGCTGGAAAATAAGATTTCTTTCTACCGCGTGGAATGCGATACGTTGAAAATCGAGAACGCTAATCTTGTCGAATTGAGACGCGCGCTCACGAAAGAGAACGACGCGCGAAACGAGAAATTAAGAGCGCAAAGGGAACAGATATGTAAACTAAATCAGCAGATAGAAGTTTTGAAACAGACAATCAATATTCTGAAGACGGAAACGGAAAATATCGACGATATGAGAAAGAAGTTGGTATTTTCTTCTTGGTTATTCTTATACTTGAAATTTTTTCTCCTTCGAGTAACTTTTGTTTTATTTTTAACTTGATTTGACTCGCGCTCGACAGACTGATCGATCTGGAGATGAAGAACAACGATCTTACGAACGAGCTCGTGCAGGCGAACGAGACCGTCTACAGAAACAATAAGATCATATCGGATCTGAAATCCAGAGATGAAAAGAACAAACTGGCATTGACGCACGAGAGTATCAAATACGACGCCATGATAACGCAGAAGCACAGCGATATCGTCAAGCTGCAAGACGAGAATCAGACGCTGCGCGATCGGCTGACGGAGACCGAGATCAAACTCGCGCAGAGCGAAGACACGATCTCGTTGCTGCGGAGAGAATGCGACAACGTTGCCGCGATGAACGCGCTGCAGACGAGCCTGTCGGACTTGGACACGGACAAGGAGAAGCTGCTGGCGAAAGTGGACTACTTGAAGAGCGAGATCGCGATCTATCAGAACTCCACGGCGAGCGTTGAATGCGAGCTGCGGGAGTTGTCGCGTAAAAACGAGGAGCTGAGGACGAACATCGAGACCGTAAAAAGCACTAATGATCAATTGTTTCACGAGGACACGACGACACAATCGTTGAAAGACGCGCTGTGGACGCTGCCGGAAAAAATTTATAAGAGAATCGTGCGTATTCGCACAGAAATTGCGCAGCACATCGAGGAGTCGAAGAGCGAACGAAAGGATGAAACTCTTATTGACATTGAAGACGAAAAGAGTGCGGGACAGACGAAAGAGCACTCTGATAAGGTACATGTAAAAAATCAGAATTATTAAAATCAAAAGAGCAGAAATTGAGACTCTTTAATATGTAGGATCAAATTAAACTACGAAAAGACTTGAAAGAAGCCGTGAGTATAGGTCGTTGAATAAAAAAACCTTTTTCTTTATCACATCGAAATGCGTGTACTTCGGACGCGTTTTCGTATATATTACGAAATTATGTTGTCGCTTTTGTGTGATTGTAACAGCGTGTCTCAACATTAAATGCGTGAGTAATATTCGCAAATTGCCTTCAGGCGTGTCAACAAGATGAGGAATTTTGCACGAGCCGACGCACGGGTGATAAATTGGATTCGTTCGCTCAAGAAGAGGATTTTAATACTGAAAACGTCTCGCGCCGGTTAAGATTCCTCGAAAGACAGTACGAGGAAAAACAGCAGGAAATTAAAAGCTTGATGAATAACGTGAAGCTGAGAGACTACGAGATAAAGAATCTTCAGGAGTGCCTCACTTATTTATTGCAAGAGAAAAACGAGTTACAAAATAAAGTAAAAGTGCGTAAGATGTAAATATATATGTACATGTATTTTTTTTATAACATTTTTTAATATGCTCTCTTGCGAACGTTCCAACTTCAATCTCCGACAGATCCAAGTGGAGGAGTATCAGAGCAAATTAACGATAATGAAAAAGAAATACGACAGCAGTTTAAATGCTTTTCGCCGAAGACACAATGAAAACGTCGAACAATTGCAAGCGAGATTCGAGGATATTATGAGAATCGAGAAGAGCCCGTTCGACGCGGAAAGCTGGCTACGGGTAACGCACAGACGAACAAGTTTGATGAATAAATTATCTCACCGCGTCGATTTATTACCACAATTGTTATTCTTTTTCCAGTCGCTGGACCAAAAGGAACTGATGGAGCTGCATAATCGAATCGATATTATGAGCTCGCGCGCGGCTGAGAACGGCAAGTCAGACGATACGTCATACACCGAGGCGAGGAATCACAGTCCCGAAGAGCACAAGTTCTTCAATAAGTTCACCTTGCAACACACGAGCGAAAGCAAGACGTCTTTAAGCAGAAAAATAAATAAGAAGAAATCCATTTCCAAAGTTCACAACATCGAGAACGGCAAAGCAATTACCGTAACGGAGTTGTTTTCTCACGACTTAAAGAGCAAACAGGAGCACAGGTGACGCATCTCGAGTATTTCTCTCTCTCTTTCTCTCGTTAATTTTATCGATATTTCAATCGTTCACACGATTGTTTTTGCAACAACGACGTTTTTTAGATTACCCGAGAAGAAGCATCAGTCGGAAAGCGCGGAAAATCTAACGCCCGCTAAATCTAAGACGGATAGAATCGTAAGTACATCGGCGCGAAATTAAAATCCCTAAAGTGTAATACGCTCTACGTTTTCTAAAATGCATGTGAACGCGTTGCAGCTTGACCGGCAGAGAGAGAAATTTATCTATCAATGTAGCATACAACATAAATTAAACAACGCTCGTTGATATCCGCGCAGTGCGGATATTTCATAATGCAACGCAGATTTTCGCAACGCAGAGAGAAGGAATATGAGCATAAAATATTTTATCACCTACACGTATTATTGCTCTTATTCCGTGATCGCGCTTGCTAACGTAAGATTTTGCCGCCAATGTTATCTTTTATAAAACCGACCTAGAAACTATTATATACGTATATGTACTTTACCTCTTTTCTTTTCGGAGCAATCTTTTTTTGATGAGTTTTTTCTTTATTTTTTACTTGTGCTATTACAAGATAATTTGTCTAATTTGAAGTTGTATACATCCGTGTTGTCATTCGTAAACGGCATTGTATGTGTGTATTTAAAACATATAAGTTTTATAAAATAAATATATGTACGACGTACATTACGTGTGCAAAAATACGGAGTATTTTTGTAAACTTGTTTTCTTGTCAGTGTATACGCAAAAATATACGCGAATGATTCAACGTCGGCTTTGCGCGAGAAAGAAGAAACGTATCTTTCGAAGAAATCTCCGTAGTCCGAGAAAAGTTGTATCCTGGGAAAACTGGAGCAGAGAGAAACTCCCGCTATGCTTCAGAGTCTTCACGGTACAAAGGTAGAATCTGCGGCGCGCCGCAGAGACTACAATGCCGCGGTTGTGATACTCGCACTGACAAAATACCCTCCTTTGATCATCCCGACAACTACTTGATTTTAAGGAAAGGAACAGTTTTCTCTCCGCGATGAACACACGGTTTTGTCGTTAATCCCGAGGTGGTAAATTACATCTGTTGCTTGCGGAGTTTACCATCGCTTCTAATGCATGAGAAGATGCGCATATGCAAGCACGTGAGCGCGCGCGCGCGCGAGTCCGTTCCCATTATTATTCGTCCCTGCGATATTTCGGTTGCGCCTACAATGATATAAATCGGACTAGAATCAAAAGGAGCCTATCTATAATTTCACTTTGCGACTGTTTATACGCTGCTCTCATTACGTAATTATGTACGTGCCTGGCATTATTTCCCTTTCGTTCTGTGACGCCTACACCGGATAACAACAACATCGGATACGTTGCCGAGCACAAATAGATTTCTCTTGTGCAGATTATGACGTAGAGAAGCTAAATGCGCAAGGTGTGCGTGTGTATCGAAATCGTCGATCGATACCTCAGATACCGGATTCTTAGGTCAAAAGTTCAAACGGACTCTCTTTAATGAAAAACGTGAGAACCGTCGGTGTTTTTTACATTTTCATATATTACGGCGCAAAAATTGAAGAAAGATCAGTTTAAGATGCAAACCTGAAGAAAAATGCAAATGTCAAGGATCATCTGAGAGACAGAATTTCACCGTTTACTTAGACTTTTACGTACCTTTTAAGTACCTTTTAATTTATATACCGGTTTTGTAATATAAACCCATTCTCTTCTTTCTCTCTCTCTCTCTCTCTCTCTCTCTCTTTCCTCTCTGATAGTTTTAAAAATAAAATTATTCTAAATTTAACGAGGCGGTTTTTGTTATTAAAAGAAACATCACAAATACTTGAGCGTCACAGGAGTGATGCAAAAAAATCCGCCTATACCGTTGCCGCATTCGACGGATTACTCAGGGTCACGGATAATGTGGCTCTTGTCACAGCGCATTATTAATTTCCACAGGGGCGCACGCCCGCATGTTCCCTCCGCAATAGCCTTTCGCTTACGTACACGTGCGCTCGTGCACACCTACACACGCACACACTTATACGTGCACATTACATCCTACTGTATACATGTTGTCTCATATCACATTTTTTTCTATTTTTCTTTTATTTCAACAAAAATTTCATTTCTAAAATGTTTACATTTACGTACATACACATTTCCTTGCTTGCAGTTAGAGGTTTTCCGCGCGTCAGGGTTAAAATAAACATTCTCTGCTATTACTACGAGTATACACGGTATTGCTCAGCCCGGATTACGCGGCCGATGGGGATGCTGTCGGTGCTGCGGATACAAGGCCCTTCGGCAAGTGCCTAGCAGAGTGAGAGCAGGGCTACAAGTAGCTCTCTCTCTCTCTCCTCGCTCGCGCAGGGGGCGAGAAAGCGAGACGCCTAGGGATAGCTTGCAAACGGGGGACGGGGGTGAGTTTGCGAGGCTTGCGAGCTTGCGCGTACGTACGTAGTCCGGCGCAGCCTCCGGGATCCTTTCGCGGGGCGGTGGACGCGCGCCGTCGTCGAGGCGGAGGGACGCAACGCGCTCCTCTACGGTCGGTCGGCCGCCCTTCGCGCGTCAGGCACGTCGCGATCCCCAACGCCGCAGCATCGCGCAGCAGGTCGTCGCATCCCGCGACGATCATGAGAAGAACAGCGTCGGCCGCCGTCATCATCGGCCGCCACTACGGGACCTCGTCTCCGCCACTGTCATCGGGCGCGTACACATCACCGCCCCGGTTGTGCCGGGAATTAAAAAAAAACCGGCGTCTGTGAAGCGTTTTCTGTTTTTGTTTTTTTTTTTTTGTTTTTTTGTTATCATCACGAGAACTCGTCACGAGGTGAACTAGCGCGTAAAAGAAAAATACCGGTGACGCGCGCGCGCGCGCGCGTGGTTGAGCCCCTCTCGGTGCGATTTCGCGGTCGCTTGCCTACCTTGAAGAAAAACCGAAGAAAAAGACAAGCGAATAGAGGAACTATCGCATCGATAGATCGCTCGGGGTCACAGACGGAGCAGAAGGGATAGAACAAAACAGGGTGGTGGTCACGGCATGCGGTCTTGAGAGTACGCACGAACAGGTGGCAAGGCGGGATTATTCGCGGAGGACTCGGAGGCTGGCGAAAGAGAGGTGGCGGACGAGGGGTTTGGGAGGAGGTGTGTGCAACAAGGTATGTGCGCAGAAGTGTAACAGGTACTGTGAACAAAAAATTACGTCTAGAAATTTCTTCCATTCTTTCTCTCTTCTTTTCTTTCGTCTTTGAAAGAAAACTTCGAAAGTCGCTGACGTTTGACGGGAAAACGATCGTCCTTACCCGCCTTCGTACGTGTTTCCAAAATTGCCCCGTGACACTTTTATGAGACCGAAAAATGTATTCTGTTCTCTAAATAATTCTTTTCCAAAGATTTTTTCATTATAATTTCATGTATTTTTTCGTCACACATCGATCCTTTCTCTTTTTGCAGAAATCGATGATAAGTTCTGTCCTGATGTTGACCGAAAAAAGCTGTTAATACACAAGAATGCGAATGCGAATGAAAGCGATCGGACTTTAAAAAATGTCCCAAGGCAAAAATACTTATTTCTTATCCTCTCTTTTTTCGTCGCCGATTTTCTGTGATCGAATACGCGTTTCTTCACGCTATTCGAGCGGAAACACAATGAAAATGGAAATCTCGGTAAGAGAAATGACAAAGTGACAAACGGGGAGTGTGCAATTACGAAATTGGAAAACACGCAAATATTTATGGAAACGTTGTGTCTGGCAAGTAGTTATAAAAAATTGAATTCTCTCGCTGAGCGTATCGGGAAAACTCTTAGAGCGTCGTCCACGCGCCGCTCACGAGCTTTAAATAAAAAAAATCAGTTATTGTATAACGCAATATTTTATACCTGCAAATAGATTGATTATACTTGAACTACTCTTTCTATTTTTGTCATCCTAATTAACGCGATATAATGCATATATTAATGTTACGGCAAATAAATTGCAAAATATCGGCTAAGTTTAATCAATTATTGAGTTATCGAGCTGTGTAAATAATTTACATATTAAATGTTTTGTTCATACGAATTGTACAGCGCAAAATAATAAACGTATTTGTTGAACTTTTCCTTGCCGCGTTTTGGAGCCAAACAAATTGTTCTTTTATTTAAGGAATTACAGAGACCGATTATTTGTCGTTCACTTTAACGTGTAATGCAATTACAGAAAATCAATACTCTTTTACCATTTAACCGAAATAAGGATTAATGTTCCAGCAACGTATACACAAAGCGGCAAAGTTACACTCGCAATTAGTCCGATCGGAAGCAATCGTAACGGGAGATGGCTATCATTGAAGTCTCGCACTCTATCGCTAAATTATTACTCGAAAATATCGATTTTAATCGTAAATAGTTTAAAATCTTATTTCCGTGAATCTTGCGAATATGCCATCTCTTTAATTTCCTGGTTTTAGCGGCCGGTCGTACCCTTGGTTTTGTGTGTATGTGTGTGTGTGTGTGAGAGAGAGACAGAGAACTGGAAATGACTCGCAAAACAAAGAATGCCGATATTATACATGAAAACGAACAGCATCGACAGCTCGACACAAGAGACGGAATCTCGTGAGTTAAAACGCGGTCGGAAAATCGGCTTTGATTTCACACGGTTCCAATTAAATCACCGTGAAACGATATTATTGCAGTGTGACACGCATATTTACATAGGCACGTCGCGGAATATCGTGCGCGCGCGCGCGGGTTTAGCTCGACGTTTATTTAGAGATGCGAACAATTTTGTTGAATCGAAACAATATTTGCTTGCGAAGCGAGTTAATAATTCGCCTGATTTTCTACAAATTAACATTATCGCGCGCGCCGTGTCCCATCGTAATGCGATAGCAATTCCGCTCTCTCGCGAGAGACAGAGAGAGAGAGAGAGAGAGAACAGAATCAAATGTCAATATGTTTTCGACAAACACACATTGTCAAACGTGTAACATCAATCGGCAAAGTTTACTCTGGTCGGACAAGAATGCACAAAAAAGAAAAGTTTTGCCGAAATAACAAGAAGATTAGTTGGTAGTACGTGATCAGCAAGAAAAACTTGCTAAGTCTATTTTTTGTTCAATAGCAAACCTGATTTAATAGCAAAACTTTGCTTTCCGTGTGATAATTCGTGGTCCGCGCGGTTTTACAGACTAACAGTATTGCCAAACAACTGCTCACGCATTGCGTTATTCAGCGAACGGGGGGATCTTTTCCCCTCGCATTTCGTGTTGCAGATGCGCAACGGCACAAAACTTTCGGAGTATCTACCGACGTTCTCCCGAAGCCGATCGACCCGTGACTTTTACTAACGTTGATACATGGCGTTATTTTCTACATTATTGGAACACAAACAAGGTAACCGGGACAATCAATCACCGCTGTGAGAATCTACGTGAGGGAGACATCCTTCCGTGTGATCATGCTCAGCCCCAAGATGCAAAGAACAGGTGAGACCTCGTCTTTTTTTTTGCGTCATCAAATTTGCCGTTTAATTAGTGTGCGAGTTCAGTACCAAATTATAGAATGTCACATAATTCTCTGGTTTTGCACAAAGAGTTACTTTATTAATTATTATGTTATATACACTAATATAATAATTGTTCCGAAATACGCATGATCTATTGTTTAGTAGCGTCACACACAAATGGGAATATAATAATTAACAAATAGTTCTTATTAAAGCTAATTCTCTCGATTAACGAGCATTATTGTAAAATATTCACGCACGTAACGCCCATTATTATTCGGCAAAATTCGAAATATAAAAGGATTATAATTTATGAGTTTCGGATTGTGAGCTTTTTGTATTGAGAGAGAGAGAGAGAGAGAGAGCATTTCTCGCGGAAAACAACAGCGCGAGCATATTTAATTGGTATTTATATAATTAATCGCCAAGGTGTGAAATGTCTGATTACTGGTAGTAAACTCGCTCGTAAAATGACTAATATGACTTGACTTTTGTGTTTCCATCTCAACAAACGAAAGTGCATTATCGCGAAGTTCATGTTGAAAGCGAAACGCTTCAAAAGGTTTGATATACTTCGCCGTTGTACGAACTATAATATTTATGTTGTGAAAGTTTATTCCCTCTTTCTCTCTCTCTCTCTCTCTCTCTCTTTCTTTCTGTTTCATTAAAATTTGCGCAAGTGCTCGTTTTGTGTAAATTGCACGGCACACTGCAACATCGGCGCATCATCCGTATTAGCGCGTTAAAATATAAACAATCGGCGTTGCGTGCTGCACGGTCCGCGCGTTCTCTCACTCATCCCTCGCTTCATTCTTCACGCGACAATTCCTACTACAATATTCCGTGCACGCGCGCATGACGCACAGGTGCGAATTACGTGAAATTTGCTCGCCCATTCTGAGGAAACTCGGTGTCCTCGATTTGTCGAGGTGGAACAAAGTTTCTTAAACGTCGCGCGTATCTTCTCGCCTAAGTTAACACACACGAGGGAGTTTCGCGAAAAGCGAGCGCCCATAACCGCGGATTGCGATCTACGTCATACGCACGCACTCTGGTCGATTGCACGTACTTTGCGCAGTTGAAAAGGCTGCTGTTTAAACCAAAGTTACATTTACACCGATTCCGCTGAGAATTGCATTGCGTTGTGTCGTTATCAGGACAGACTGAAATCCCAGAAGTGGCTCGAGCGCGCGTGTGGGCGACTGTCACTCTAGCGCTACTGTGCAAATATTAGTTCCGATACAGATCAGGAATTCTTGATCGTGAGTTCACAAACGTGAACGTGCCGCGCGCGCATTTTCGCGATCGCGAATCATTTATCGTCACGGAATTTCATCGTGCCCCCCTTCCCGGACAGCGCGACGACCGCAGCAATTTTAATTACGAATAATTTACATTTGACGACGACTTTAACGATAGCGCACGGCTCGCGTCTACATTCGTGAAATTATTAATATTTACATCGATACAATGCCGTAAACAAGATTCGCCGGTACTTTGTGCGCTATTATTGAAACGGTCGCGCAGCGAGATAATTCGATGCGTAATTGCGATGCAGCGCATTGTGTTATGCGCGATAAACGCGCTTTGGACATGTTTCCCGCATGTAATTTTGCATTTACATGTCATGCTGATTAGCGAATACAGCGCAACGCGGATTCTCGAGCGTACACATACACACACTCGATTCGAAATGTGCTTGCGAAAACAAAATAAAAAAATTTATGCAAAACTTTTGCAAATAACACGCGCGAGAAAAACCAAGAGATTAAATACATACAAAATTCACGTGAAACATGGAAATAATTATGCAACGCGAGATGGTTGTAAAAATAAATAAATAAATAAAATTAAAAAAATAAAATTACAATATTAAATTTTTTCGAAAACTTGCAAACTCAATCTTCTCGCGTTTCATTTTGCATGTTACGTTCGAGGGTATATGCGCAATGGTGCGTGTACGCAATCCGCGCGCGCGAATTTATCCCCGAAATCTGGACACGATCGGTTTTATACGCGCTATGGTCGGTTTTAATTGCCACCCATTTACAAGCGACATGTATCTACGGTGTGTGTTGCAGTGAGGGTAAACGATGCTCAGCTGATCATGCTCTCGGAGAAAGCCCATAACGATACTTGTCTGGCGGGATATTTGCACAAGCGGACAGCCGATTCCACCAAGTGGCTGCAACGATGGTTCGTTCTCTATCAGGTCAGTCAATTGTTTGCCGTTTGTCGCCGAGAGTGATTCGCCGCTCCACTTGTTACACCGAAACCGGACGTTTTAATTTTCAGATTCCCAATTCGCAATTCTCTCTCTTTCTCTTTCCGAACACAAATCACACCGCACTTAATCCAAATTGTACATTTGATTTCGATTCTTCGTTTTCCCGTATCATCTTTCCTTTCTCTTTCTTCACGTTTTTCCCAAAATCTTTACTATCACCGCTTAATAACGCATAGTTTGTGGTATTTCGAGATTAATTACGTAAGTTTTTCTCTTCTCGGGAGAAGTTTACTTTGCGGGTAGTTAATGCAAACTCAGTATCGCGCGCTCCGTAGTCGGCGTTACCTCGAAACGACGTAATACCTGAGCATTTCCAACTATTATAACAGCCATCGAAATAAGATCACGACAATGTCTAAGTTTACGCGAAGTTGTGTTTCTCGTGCACGACTCATCTCTTTGCCTCTCTTCTCGGATTTACAAAATTTCTTTAGCTCAAGGGGACGTACCGTCGCCTACTCTCTCGCAAACGTTGCAAAATAAGAGAAAAATAAGAAAAATAAGTTCTCATTAACTTCCTGTTTTGGACGAATCTATTAATAGAATTAGAGAAAGAAACGCGAACGGGGATGTTCGCCGTCATCAATGCGGATCTATATATAGTACGCCAGAAACTTTCTGGGGCGAGCGGAGTTTTCCTTTCCGCCTTTCGTCCGAAACTTCGTTCTCGTGTCGTGATATAATATATCCATCCGAAATCGCCGATAAATCTTCGTTATATCGCAATCATAAAACCGTAATTACAAACACAAAACTTGTAATTAATTATTTTATTAAAGACGCGAGTCGCGTCATCGCATCGTAAATGAGTTCGGTCGTTTTATTTCAACGAAACTTTCCCCGCAAATCGTTCCCCGTCCATTTACGTAATTTTGCTTCTGAAGAAAAATAATCTAAGCAATCCCGTGGAGATTTTCCACGCACACTCATACTTTTGTCACACAACAAGGGAACTTATGATGACTTGCCGGGAACTAATAGGTGGGATTAAATAAACAGAGAGACAATATTGGACTTTTTTTTCTGTTTTGACACGATCCAATACGTCACAGATACAGAAGACTCAATTTGGCTTCTTTTTCTTTTGTTTTCTTTGTTTCGACAGGATCGAACGAAATAATTAATGAATAAGAATGAAACTTTCTCGGATCGTTCGCGAAAGAACCGAGTTCGCCACAAAGACGTTATCCGCGCACGATGGAGTTACTCGGAGGAACTTTCTCACGATTAATCGACCACCCGAAGACGTTTCGAGTCATTGGGTAATAAAGATAACTCGTGTTCGTGCTCAACTTAAAGCTCGATAGTTCCGTAGCGCGTTTATCTTGAACTAGAAAACCGGCGTGAACTTCGGTCCTTGAGACCGCTTCACGCGGCTCATGTTCAAAGAAAACGGTCGTTCTTCCGGCAGCTTAAACCTAAAAGAAAGAACAGAATCCTTATCGCGTTGAGTTAGTGTGTCTTATATATAAAAACACGCAATTTCCCAGACAGAAATTAAGTTAATCCAAGATTCGTGCTTCTGAACGTTGAAAAAGTTGGAGATAAAAAGAGAAAGAGCGAGAGAGAAAAAGAGCGTGTGTGTACATGTGTGTACAACCTTCTCACTTTTTTTTTTATTTTGCAATATTCGTTTTAAACTTTATTGCGCGACACGAATGTCATCAACGCAAATTGCTTTTTTTTTTTATTGACAGATGTGTAGCGTCCCGGTTAATGATTTTTGTCGGTATTTAGTCGACGATACTTCTCTGTACAAATATATATGCATGAGTAGTTAATCGGGGAAGCCGAACTCTCTCGATTGTAATCGGTCGGTTGCGCGTCATAGATGAGTGCAATATCGCGACGTCGGCGCTATTTAAACCGACGATTGCAATGTTTCGAGATGTTTGTCGATAACGTCACGTGACGACAAAAGGAAATTTGTTTCAGAGGTTTGTATTACGTATCAGCGAAACGCAAATTTTATCCGGTGGAATAGCCCGTAAATGTAACAGGCTTTATGAAATGAGAGCGCACCGTCCGTACACCGGCGAGTTCGTTCGGCGAATCGTCCAGCCGCCGACACGACACGCGCTCTATTATTTCATTTGACACGTATACATACACGCGCGCGCATACACACATAACGTCACACGTGTGCAAAACAGATAATATTATTTTACAGCTTTTATCTCATCCGGTATAACGGCGGATGAATTTGTATTGTGTTTTATCACGCGCGTAAGAGAGTCGAACAAAACCACTTTCCTGCTGCCCTCTTTCCCCCCTCAAATATAATACACGTCATTATTTCATTAATATAAAATTGAATCGTGTTTGAATTAAACATTTTTATGTATTTAACAAAATTTTGCGTTAAAATCGAAAACGCATAAATTTTATGCTATATATGTAGCTTTAAATAAGTCAAATTTAATTACTGCCGAATAGAGGTAACTAAAATTTCTGAGAAATTACACAGAGATATATACGCAAGGCGGCTTTGTCTAATATTTTATGACGCGTTTTCTCTCTCTCTCTCTTTCTCGTATAAGGGGCGATCTCCCAGTGAACCTTGTGTGTGTGATCAGACGTTTCTGTGCTTTCTGACGCTAAAAAAAACGTTACACCCTAGCAACGAAAGCTCGAACCGCGCGCGAGGACACAACAAAATACTGCAATACCTTCCAAAATACCCAAATATCACTATCATTAAAATGTCCGGATACATTTCGGTGGGTGTATTGTACGAATGTATGTAGATGTGTATCGACCGTGTGACATATAACCATATTTCTCAGACACGAGGCATTAAATATTACACGACATCATTACATCTTTCTCTCCTATTTCCATGGAGGGTTACGAAAAATTACAGATGTTTGCTATCTCACGCTTTTCTTCTCTCGATCCGTGGAGAAAGCCAGCTCGCCCTGACTATGACGTCTGTTACAGAATCTGCTATTCTATTACGAGAACGATATGTGCTCGCGCCCCAGCGGCGTCATTCTGCTTGAGGGTTGCTACTGCGATCGACTCATCACCGCCGTAAAAGGCAAGGAGCCGGATAAACAGGTAATGTACTGTGCGCGCAAAGTCTTGATACGCGTTGCTTTAAAAGATCGCCGACAGCGCAGGCGACGCTCTCTCTCTCTTGTTATTCACAGTCGCGAGGCTTTCAACCGCGCAGAAATACCGCGTTTTCCGTTGGGAAAACGAAAATTCTCGACAAATCAAACGTTTCGCTTTTGCTGTTTTTTCCCCCAAACATTTTGCGAATATTCTGCGCGCGCATGTTCCGCTTTAATATTATGGATGTGTCAATAGGAATTGCATATGCGACAGTCGAGTTATCGAAAAAGTTGCTGAAGAACTCACAAAGTTTACCGCCGCGCTCTCTATTTTCCCGTACTTTTAGAGAGACAGAGAGAGAGAGAGAGAGAGAAAATTAAGTCAACGCGTTCGTGAAATTCAAGCAAAAGTTGCTCAAGTACTATAGAAAAGTTTGAGAAAGCGCTTTTATATGATATGTATTTAATATTACTTTTTCGTTTTCTTTTCCTCCCGCAATTTATACTGCGACATTGTCTGGCGACACTCAAAATATAAATGTAATCTCGTAACTTTATTCCTGATGCCGTGTTTCAAAACGTACATAATGCATAATTCAAAAGCGTTTACTATATGCTAATGTATTTAATGTCAAAGGCTAAATGTGTCGTTTGTACACACCTCAAGAGGAGCACGTGTTTGAAAACTTAATTTAAAAAAATTTCACGCACGGCTTTTAACCTACATAAAGATAGTCGTCGGTTTGCGACCCCTCGCGATATTTTTAATTCGTTCGCGCATATTCGTTTGAGTTTTTTTGAAAAAAAATAAAACCTCTGTGTGCGCAAAACACGCGCGTGAATTTTTTAACGACCTGACAAGTTTCGAACTGAACTGTAATTAGCAAAATCAATTTTCCGCGATAGAGTTTGCGAGAGAGAGTTTTTCCGCTGTATATATGTATACAAGCACTTTATCTGAAATGTTTTCTATTCAACAACGTAAATACGTCTCGTGTTGAATACTAAATACATGTGTGTACCGAAACTTCTTCCTTTCTTCAAATAACTACTTTCAACACCTTTAATTAAGTAATAAGTTTTAGCTAAACTCGTGCGCACACATATACGTAGTCCTTTCTCGAGCTTTTGTCACCGCGAAGTCTGTAATTGTTACATATTGAATGGGAGATTTTACGCCGCGTTTTCGTATGCACACGAGAACTCTATATAACTTTCGAGAGAACTAACTCATCCCGAAATGTGCGCCGAGCAATTAACAGAGATTTCCCATAAACGACATGTGGAAACGCGTGAGATAATAGAGAACGTATCGATTTCTGCAAAGGTCACGTGATGCTTGCCGGCTTTCCCGCTTTTTCTAAAGATATATCGGTCGTCCAGTATTTTCTTTTGGTCTCCTGGACATGGAGGAAGCTGTTTTTTTCCTTATTTCCACTTTCGTTGCAACCGATAAATCGATCGCACGCGCTTGCTGCGAAAAATAATGCGAGGTCGTAACTTCAGCGGCCGCTTTAACAGCCCTTCGACTTCGTTTCAGCACCGCAATTATCACCGAAATATTCCATCCAATCGTTCGTAGAATTCGCGCGGTTCGAAGTTTTCGAGGTTTCGCTCAGAGCGCTGTTTTAATAACAACTTCGATTTGTTAGCAAAACAAAAATATATAATCCACATATTTTCTATACATATATTTTCCATCGGGCAATATTTATACCAAACAGAATTATAAGATTTAACGCTCTACGCTTTATTATTATACGCGATAGTTTATAATCTTGATAATATGTAAAATAGAAAGTATCGCGCAAAAAAATATTGTAGTAGAAAACTTGTTTTTTCAATTTTGTTTTTTTGAATCGAAAGTTTGAACAATTCTATATCAGTATAAAAAAAACTAGATCAGTATAAAAATTGAAAAAGTGTTTCTAATAGTCTCGAAGATATAAAGCGTTAAAAAAAAACTAAATTTTACTTTAAAGACGCCGATGCATAATTTTTGAATGAGAGACCCATGTCGTTCGTGAAGGATTAAACATATTTAAATAAAAAATATTTTTTTCTAAAAATAAAAGATATGAGCAAAATATCTTAATGTAATATACGTTTTGATGTTGAAGGTAAAGAGAGAGACTGGATAGAATCGAAACACAACTTTATCAAAATACTTTTAGTTGAATTGCACTCTTAATTGCTTCGAGAGTTGTCAAAGTTATTCGGAGTTCACTGAATCAAGAGTACTTGACTTCGATTTAGCACGCGCTTCACAAAATCGAGATTGCCTCGCAGTCCTCAGCGGGAAGAAGACGCGGAGAAATCTACGCCAGAGCCGATGTAATGTCACGTCGCAAGAACGAGGACGTCAGTCTTCTTTGCGTTCGAGTAGACACTTCCTCGCGTCTCGTTTTACCAACACCATTGTCTATCGGATGGCGTCGTGCGCCTCCTATAAGAGAGGAATGCAACGACGCGAGATAGCCGCGGGCTTCGTAGCCTCTTTTTCCTCCAGACGTGACGCGAAAGAAACACGGCGCTTTTTCTATCCGCCTCATCTTTTTTTTCGCAACTGGCGCAGCGGAAAACGTGTTTACTCGGCAAACGTAAATTAATTAAAGACGTCGGTAATCGTTTACGAGCAAAGTGGCTCGCGCTGCGGGTTGCACTGGAACAAGATTATTCCAGTGCTTTTGATACGCAATGTGCATTTCTTTTTCATCAATTTCTTGAGCTCCACTAGAAAACCCGCTTCGTCTCGAGAAGACATTCAGGACGCTCGTTTTTTTCCTTTCGTACATTTTTTCTCAAATGCTACATATAACGTAATGCTATATAGAACGATGACGATTAATGAATAGTTTTGGTAAATGTAATATATTCTTACAATTTTAGTAAATTTAATATTTTGATACTGTACTTATATTTGTACACGTATCGACGTGATTGTCAATTGTTCTTCAAGAACACCTGAAATTTAACGCATTTCATGCTGCTGATTTAGCTGTCATTTCGCCAATCAAAATCGCCAAAATAAATTGTTACCGTCGACTGTAACAACGATGACAGTATGATTCCTCTGGTTGCGTGTAAACAAAATCACTTCAATATCGTACTTACGTAGGAAAATTCTATCTCGTACGAGCAGCTTTCTGCGAAACGTAAACCAGATCGAAAGAACACATAAACAAAAAAATATTGTTATTTATTTTGCGAGTGAATTTTTTTTATATCTTTTTAAATAAAATATTGTTTCAGCGTAGTAGAAAACAAAACAGAATTTGAGTCGTAAAAAAATACACGTTCGTAGATATTGGACCGTTTCGATTTGAATATATATACATATATATATATATATATATATATATATATATATTGTGTTTCCGTCCCGACATTGACAGTCTATTAACTACAATGTTTCCGTTCGTTGAACACGACGCTTGGCAGATGATAACGCGAAACCGCGCGTTACGTTGGTTTAACAGACAGCACGTTCAAATTATTTCGATGTATGATGCATCCTTGTGTTAAATCAGCTTCTCATTTTCGTCGACTAATAACACGGCCGCGCCACCAAGTTGCGAGTAAAATTGAAAAGCGCCGAATAGAACAAAGCCGTGTCTAAACGCGCAATTTCGGTACGCGTTGCAACGCGGAGAATGCGTTTCCGCAATCTGGCGCTTCAACTTGCGTAATTGCAACATAGTTGAATCCTTTCCTCGTTTGCGCGCGTACTTCCTTTAGCTGAAGATTACACGAACAGCGACGACTTATACTAGCTAGTTACGAATTATTGAATTTTGATTATTGAATTTGGTTCAATAATTAGGTTCCCTACCGAGGGAGGGAAGGCAAATCGATCTAATCACAAACGTGGTTTAATTACTGCATCTTTGCGGTAGCGAAATGCTGTGCGTTGTACATATCCAGTTATTTGTATAAAGACTTACTTTGAACATCTCCTATACATGTTTCCTATACATGTTACAGGTAATTAGACTGTGTGTTCGAAACGGACTAATATCCCTACGAGCTATACCCGAAGTTGTAATGTTTACCGTAGCGGCATCGTCGCTCAGGATTTTTCTCATCTCTTCAATATTACATCGTTCTCTGTTCTCCATACTACTTCTGCAGGCACGACTTTAGAACTGGGACAAATGTAGATCTTCCTCTCTCGGAAAACCACGTGTGCTGGAATATTCTATAGCTCTCGCGTGCCGGAGGCAGCTGCTTCGGATTTACTGCATTATCGAACACGGTTGTTTGTTGCACAAACGAGACATTTTTCTGTCGCTGCTCGTCACCCCGGTCGCGCTCATCACGGATCGTAAAACCGTTTCGCTTTGTTCACTTTTTGTTTTTACCTATTAATGGTTCTGCCGCTCTGACCGACTTCTAATCAATCCGGTCGTTCGATGAGTCCGTAACGCGACGAACGGAATAAGGGAGGGTGTGAGAGAGAGAGAGAGAGTCAGAGTCGCATCGTTCCCGCTCAATTATTCAACATTCAAGTATGTCTCTATACAGATGTGGCGATCGCTGTCATTTTATTTCACTTTTTTCCCCATGATCGATTCATCACGACAGGAACATCCAGCTCCAGTTCTGCAAGCACGGACAACCTGACACGAGTGAGAGAGGATGACGTTTTTCAATAAATTATGTTTCCCGGTAGTTGTGCTGTGGCACACCGGAATGCTGTCTCTTTATTTGCTCATGCTCCTCTCGCGAGGAGGAGGTCAAGGATGTAGCGAAACGTTTACGTGCGGGAGGTTTAAATTCGACGATTCTTAATCGAGCGATTTGCACGTTCGTGATTCTTTCACGCTCATCTGCAGAAGAGGGTGCAGAAATATCCCGCGGCGTGTTACTACAACTCCGATCTGTAATTAGCGCATAAAGGCCATTACATAGGCGCGACCCAGTCGCGGCGTTTTCTTTCGTCACTTTCAAGTTCGCCTCTTGCGTCACGGTCGCGACGTATGACTTATTAATTATACATGTCCAAGAATATCTCGCCGACGAGTCCGTTTATACGACAGGCAACATTTTGCTGGTTTTTAATTTACTTGGCTTGCGTCACAGGTGTCGCATATACGCTATCGAGAAAATAAACGAACGCTACGAGAAAGAGAGAGCCATCTCTCATGAACGTACAAAGAACGCGATTGTTTGTTGTGGAAAAATCACGCATTTCCGCCTGGATTAGTTGTTGACGTTTTTCGTTTCTCTTTTTTTTTTTTTGTTGTTTTATTTATACGACGTGAAAGAAATTTATTTGGAAAGAGAAACACGTCAGAAACGCCTCCGCGCTCGACCGCGTGTACATTTTCGACAATGTTGCGATCCGCTTTCGTGTAATTACGTACAAGATGTAGCTATTATCGAACATGCCGGTCCGGCTGTTATCCTCTTATGTAGTTCGTCGAAATCTAATGTAGATAATGGATGTCGTGAGAATATCACAGCTTCTCCATTTCTTGTACCTTGCGGGACCACGGGCTTCTCTCTCTCTTTCTCTCTCTCTCTCTCTCTCCCTCTAATTTTAGTTCGTTCTCTCGATATAATAAAACCCATGTCTGCGCACACAGCGTAAAAATAACAACGTTCTTTGAATCTCTCGATGTTCGCTTGTTATTCTTTTATATGTAACACGTCCAACATGTTCGATATTAGTTGTTAACTGAGGCGAACGAAACGCGAGATATATTATTTCCTGCGACAATCGATTGTGCTTTTGGAAATGAAACACGAAATAAATGCGTGACGTTTTTAAAAATCTCCTCGTTTGATTTTTTCTCTGATAATCTTTTCATCGCGACAAATATACTGGCAAGTTATTGGATTCCTCGATTTCGCGCTCAAAGGTTTCAATTATTCCACTTGACCTTACGGCGTATATACAGTCTCTCAAAAGACCGTACGTTTCAGTTCGTAACAGAGCACAGAATCGTGCTCATGCTTTCCGCCATAGAATCCCGGGGTCTAGAATTGCTCAAACAAATGGCACTCGCGGGAGAGGTGAATTTTTCGAAAGTTCGCGCTTTATTCAAAATGTGTAGCCGCTCGTGCGTCGCCTCTGCGGGACTTGCGGTTTATGAACACGTCCGAAATTTGCAATTTCGATTCGACGTACGATATACGTTCGATCGCGCGTATGCTTCTGTGCTTTGCGATTGATTGTTATACCGAATTTACGTCCAATCGCTCTTTCATTGTACCACAATTGCCCCGACGTTCTGATACTATAAACAACGTAATCCATTATTTCTTCGCTATAATACGCAACGGTCAAAGTCTGCTAATTAATATTATGTTGTAATTAATACGCGCGTTAACGTTAATAACGCGCTGAGGGATGGCAAACGTGGATAGAAGGAAAAGTTATAATCAATATCGTCGATAAAAGCGCGCGACGCGAAAAACTAACTCGGGATGACATTGTCACAACCCGGTGTGGTGTAATAAGCTATAATAAAACTCGCGTAAACTCCGTATATTCGCGTTGCACTTTTTCGCTGGCCGCGTTTATTCCCGCGTGTGCGGGATTCTCTCAAAAGGGAATTCTCGCGAATGTACATACAGTCCGCGTTTCGAGTGGCGAAATAATCGAACGAGATACGCGCGACTTGAAGAGGAGGTCAAACAAACACCGAAGTAAGCGATTAAACAGCGGAAAAGACGGTCGGTCGACGTGATGAAAAATGAACGAAATCTGTTTGTCCGGGATTACGTGCACGCCCTCGTTTTGTACACGTCGCAAGAGATTTTCAGATACACACATATATCTACGCGCAGTTGAGAGATGCGAGATAGCGAAGAGCAGGATATCAGAAAAACGCTTCCGGCTCTCGCCCTACGGAATTGCAATTTTACACGAGAGACTGCCCTGAGGGTCGTATGCCGATTCTGCGGGATGGAACTTTGGAAAATGGATTCTGCAGGACGTATGGGAGATTTGTTTCTCTGAAATTGTCTGTGCGTTGTTAAAATATGCAGCGGCAAAAGTAATATATACGCATTTTGCCTCGCGAAAAATTGTCCGAATATCCCGCTCTGTGTGGCCAAATTTTATTTCGCTCGTAAATCCAATTTGTTCCAAATTTATCGAAATCCGCATAGAAAGAACGGTTAAAAAAAAAAAAAAAAAACACATTGTTGATTTTTCTCCAACACTGACGCAAAAAAATACTTTATTTTTTATAAATTATAAATTTTAGTCGAAATTTTCGAGCTGAAAATCACGCCGAGTGTAAAAAAAAAACAACGCTGTGCGTGATTTATGCACGAGCGTTATTATAACTACGACAACGCACGCGACACAATCGCGCGCACATTGGTAGACCGCCGTAACTTGGCCGTTAATTGATTCTCGAAGCCCGTAACAGACCAAGTCTCTGCAGAGGCCGCCGAGTGTGCCCGACAGAGTGTGCGATTCGTGACGTGCACGCAAAGTGCATCGGACGTGAACGCGTTCCCTGCATTTGCGGCCTTTTAACTCGACGGGTCCGCCACGACGACTGAACTGCCGTCGCCTCGGGAACGCTGTACCGCGACAGCTGTGACCGCGAGATATTGCCACGTGCGGTTCCGTTCCACCGAAGAGATATTGCACACGTTGGTTATCATCGGTTCTTATTGCTAATTCGGCCCGCGTCGTTGCGCAGCTGATAACCTACACCTGTCCGCGTCGCCTCCTTATTGCCATCGTGAAATTAAACCCATCCCCCGTAAATCTTGTAGGTGTATATAGTGTGTGTATATATATATATATGTATATATATATATATATATGTGTGTGTGTATGTGTGTGTGTAACGGATAAAATTGAAGCCATCTAGCTGCAGAAAATTGTCGTTTTCCTGAGCGAGCGCGAGGTCAAGCGTGACTCGAATGTTCTCTTGTCGCGTTTTATCGCGTATTTTCGCATCCCTCTATCAAATAGAAACACACATAAATGTTTTCCTCGATTGTACTCCGACCATGTCAATTTCCACGAGATCCAACAAACGTGTCAGACTCTTAAGAAGAAGGATTTTATTCTGATAGCTGTTTCTAATCTGCGCGCCGCTCGGCTCGCGCGCGCGGATAACGCCGCAATAAATTAATTTCTGAATACAGTCGCGTCGTATACAAGAAGTTACGATGAAGAATACAAATACACGCGCGTACCGATGAAGTTTGAGGATTTTAGGATCAAGTTTTGATGAGAAATGTCTCACAATGTTGATACACACAGATTGAAGTTTCGATCGATCACATTCAAATGACTTTGTTTTTATGCTCGGCGATTATATTATATATACGAGTAGCGGAGAGTAAATGTGTATAGGCGCTCTTTTATTGCACACTTTGTCGCAAGGCCGCCGACGCGACTGCATTAACCAGCGCACATATAAAATTGTCGGAAGAGAGCTTGATTATATCGGAATTGTGCATAAAATTCACGTCCATCGCGCACCTATAACCGCACCCGAGGGGATATTTTAAACATATTACATTAAATGTGGTTACGGGCGGTGACGTTTATGTCGGGTAACGATGAAGTTTCGCAACATGCTAATTAACTTTTGCAAATTAATGAACAACGATGTTGCTCAATATATCGGCGCGAAGTCGCGCATTGAGCTAAGTATCGACAATACGCGCGCCGATCTGTATCGATTTCATCAACAATGTTTCGCGATACCTTCGAGTAAATCCATTGTCAAGTACAAAGATTAATTACGAGCAACGACCGTGCGCGTCAACCTACCGATGGACGCCGAAGTTGTCGAGCACTTCATCTGATCGATCGATCGCCATTGCTCTCGATTGCTCCACATTAACTTCAATGCATCTTCCTCTCTTATCGAGGCAAAATGCAAACTATTTGTTTAACTTATAAAGTACATAAATCAAGATCGGGCAATATCTTTGAATGATTTAATTGTGTCAAAATGCGACATTTTTTTGTTGAAATTTTATCCTAAAATCCTCAAATTTTATCAAGACACGCGTATTTTTCATTGAAACTTTTCATACATGTATATATATAGATACCGATTTACATAGCAATTGAAATTAATAGTGTTGTTATCCGCCTGCGCAAGCTAAAGCAACGCACAGGTAAAAAAAAAAGATTTTAGAATAAAATCCTCCTCCTTGAGAGTTTGACACGTTTGTTCGATTTCGTGGAAATTGACAAGGTCCTGATTCGAAATCATCCGAGCGAGACGGCGTGAAGGAAGGTGGGTTATTTCGCTGAAATAAAACACGCTGGATGCTGAGCCGGCTGAAGGGCTGTTGAATTTTACATCGGCCTCTGGTATAGAGCGACGGCTGCTGCGAAACAGGGCCACGGGGTAGAAACGCCGGAATAGGCCGGACAAAAGGATGTCAGGGGAACACGACGGGACGTAAAAGAGAGAAACAGAGAGAGGTAGATAAAAAGAGAGAGAAAGAGAGAGAGAGAGGGAGAGAGAGAGAGAGAGAGAGAGAGAGAGAGAGATAGAGAGAGAGAGAAAGAGAGAAGCGCCCGTGCACTAGAGACTGGCGTGGTCTGATCTCGCCTGTTGCTGCATCGCACGTATGTACGTGCACAGTCTCACGCAAGTTGTGTATATCTCGCGTATCCTATCTGCTTCTTCCTCCCTATACTTGTCTCTCTTTCTTTCTCGCGTCTCTCTTTCCTTCTGTCGCTTGAACATCTCCCTTCTCGTCGCGTCGCGTCGCGGCCTTATTCTCACTCTCGTCCTTCCTCCCCTTCAACCGCTTCGCGGCTTTGGGGGCTCGACGTAGTGCTGGCATCACAACTGGCATAGCATCAGAAGGGATGAATCGATTCTGTTTCCAGCTAAAAATAAGCTTCTCATGGGAGCTTACCTAGCGTAGAGAGCAGCTTTTCCCGTCGTTTATCTCTCCTCTCTCTTCATATCCCTCTCTCATGTTCTCGCTCTCTCTTTTTCTCTTTTTACACATTACTGACTCTTCTTGTTATCGCTAATTACATTTTTGTGGCTTTACGTTAAAATTAAAATCAGACTCGCATGCGTTTACTTGCGACTGTTCTGACGTTTTACGACGTACGTGCGACAGGCGGTCTGTTATCTCGTTTAATTAAACGTCACAACCAAGAGTAAAAGTATTTTATTGGCTCTACATCAGCGGCTAGTTTCCTGAAAAGTTAGCATCTTCCCGTGATAATTTTCACTCAAAATCGTTGATTTGCGCGTCTGATGATAACGTGCAAATAATTTTCAACTTTTTTGCCCTCTAAAAACTCTTTTAAACTGTTTCAATTGTGTTCATATTGTTGCTATGTTTTACATCAAGACGTATCTTCCATGTTAATTCACAAAGCTGTATAGAGAGATCAACTATATAATCTTCTCTCATCTGCCTTGACGAACAACCGGATTAACAGTGTGCACACATCCGGCTTTTCCCGAAGGATACCAATTTCTGCCCATCACAAATGCATCCGATTGTAAGGTGCGTCAAGCGAGGGAAGGGGCGAGAGTGACACAAGCTGCGCACAACACGCTGCCGCTATATTAACAGCAAGATCGAACGTCCATCGAGAAGATCGAACGTCTGTCGGTTAGGGACAAATCTTCGAGCCGGCATATCTCGCAGCGGCATTTGATGCGCGATACAGTTAAGATTAACCAAGGGCGATCGCACTCCACTAAGCCGTTGCGGTGAGAGAACGAGGACACGGGCAGCGACGAGATTTTAGGTCGTGAGTAGCGGAAGCGCGCGAGATGAACTGTGAGAATTTAAACAATGTCCTCTCGGCCAGTTTGTCGACGGACTCTCTTGCGGAACTGTGCTTTTTCACGTACATCAAGTTTTACCTTGGTTCCCAAGTTTCGCCTCGCGTCCCTCTCGTTTCCGGAAGATTCTCCTTCCTTACGGAAGATTAACGAGTCTCTCGGCAGAAAAAAAAAAAAATAATCCGCAGTGAAAACGCGTGGCGTCTTCTTCTTCTTCCTCGGACGCGAAATAAGTTTTACTTTTCGTATTTTCTTAATTGCACGTTTGTCACGATGCTTGATATGTCCGTGTGTTAAAAGTTAAAATTCCCCCTTCACACAGCGAAAATACCAAATAATTTTCACGCGTCGTTAATATTGCGTTGCTAATTAATGGCGAAAACTTCGCCGCGCACGTATATCTCTCGCGCTCTCGAATATATTCCGAGAAGGAATAGAGAATGCGCACGACAACGCGCGCGACTCGCTCAATTTAATTAATTAAAGGATCCGCTGCAAATTGTCATACGACTTCTCAATCCATTATCATGACACCGTGCTCTTTATCCGTGGAATTTCTTGCGGCGGCGTTTCTTGCTCGCGCGCTCTGGAAAACACGCCAACGTTATTAATTCGTTTCGCGTATTGTGGATTCATTAACTCGATGACCGAACTCGGGAAAGCGTTAACGTAATATTATAGAATAAATGTAATATTATCCCTTTGATATTTATTTTTACGACAATATATGTATATATAATATATCAGCGCACATAAGCATCTCAATAAGCTTCCGGGCGTTTTCACAAATTGAAATTCCAGCTCCCATTATGTTTAACATAAATTAATTATGACGCGAACATATTGCCGAGCTAATATTCAATCGCGCGTATACACGCCAGAGTCCGTTGCGTCGCGTTATACTTCCCTCCTCCTCTCCCCCGTATATTGTATATATATGTCGTGTCATCTGTATATTGCAGAGCGGATAAGCAGGAGCAACTTTGTTTCCAGAGAGAAAGTGAATTATATTTCCCCTTTCTTTGTCAAATATTTACCCTTGGCATTCATCTCAATTTCCCTGCGACCTTCTCCTGCAAAGGAATTGTGTGCGCAAGCACATCTCCCCCTCTCGCCGAGCGCAATTTACCTTGGTCATATAGCAGCATAACGAAATGGCGTGTCCAAAAAACTTGATTAAGTGTTTTAGTTATAGCACCGAGAATGTATCGCAATTCATTTTTCCCATTGCATCGCTTCCTGGGTCTTTATTTTGCATTTAACTGGCAATTTGTGGGTTTTGGTTTGCACGTTAAATGCTCCGTTATCGTGACAAGTGCGTCAATGGCGAGCGTAAATGGCGTCTGGTGAATAGAAATTTTGTTTTTTTTTTCTCTCTCTCTCTCTTTTTTTTATTGAATCTTTTACCAGCTGAAATATAACGGAAAACGCCATTTGTTTGAATTGCTGCGCGCATCTACACGTCGTCGGCAACGAAGATATCGGAGGCGCTCTGACGCGAGTGATTTTATTGAAGACCCGTCACATGTGCGAGAATCCAACAACGAGAAGAGTCGAACGAAGCGAATCATGGCTGCTTTATGGCTGCACGAGAATGTGTTGCGAGAATCTTGTTACGCGATAGTTCGCGAAGTTTACGTGAGGAACTTCCTTCGAGAGTAAAAAAGAATATAGACTTGTACAACTTTGCTATTAATTAATTGTAATTTTGTGTAGAAAAAGTCGGTCGGTGTTTCATTGTAGAAAGAACGAACCATTTGTGAAATTAAACAAACTTTGTTGTTGCTTTTTTACGGCAAAATAAGGCAAACGTAGAACAAAGTTTTAAAAAAGTACAGAAGTTGTTTTTACAAGTTTCATTAAACATAACAAAAGCGCAAGTAAAAATTACTTGAGTCTACAAGAATTACACAATATACTTTGTTTATTTTTGTTTGTTGAAAACAAAAATTTTCCAATTTTGCATTCATTTGATCGCTTTTATCCCTACGATGTGAACCGACTTCTACTTTCTACGCGCTCGACCTGAATTTCGAAAGAGACAACAGTTATTATTCTCGGTCATGTAATCTTCCATTTCTCTGTAAATGTTTTAAATTTATAGTCATGTATTTTCTTTAGAGATCTCCACAGTCGTTTATACGCGGGAATATTCTATGTATTTTCTTTTTTGTATTATTTTAAACGCGCTTTCGGTTTCTCATGTGCGAGCTGTATTATAAAAATTGCATCGCAGTGTCGTCGTGCAACTTTCGAGTAGCTGTTAAAAAATATATGTATAAACACGAACGCAGACTTTTCAGCAGGGATTCACGACGATGTATTACGTCGTTACATATATGGCAACTTTGTTACACACGGGGAAAAATATTTTCTCTATATTTGCTCGCGAGATAATGGAAACCTAAACAATTGATTCATGCCGAAAATAGAAGTCATTCAATTACTCTAGGTTTTTAATCCACGTGTTTCTGTAATATCTCGAGGCTTGTCAAAAATAGGTCAAATTTAATTCAATTTGCTCTTTGGTCTCTTTCGCATGAAATACATGCAGTTTTTTTTGTCGTATGAACAAAAAATTTTATATTCAGTTTTGAAAGAAAAAAAAATACAAAATTGTTTGTCGATACAATAGAATAAAATCGTCTTTTGTGTTCATCCATTTTAATAAAACCAACTCTTTGATGTTATGTTGTGGGAAAATAATATTTATTTGAATCGAGTTTAATTTCATATTAAAAATTACAAATAAATATATATGTACGCACACACACACATGTATATACATATATGTATAAACCCGTATTTTACCAATATATTGTATTAAGCGGATTTATATTAATTATTTGCATTTGCGGTTTAACAGAGGTTCGACAATCAATTTATAACTTGTAGGCATTGAAAGAAAAAAAGAGTGTTTATATATATATATATATATATCTTGAAATCTAAAAGCTCGCAGAGTAATTACAAGCAAATAAGCTTGATGTGACGCTGTTGTGTCTTTGATCTTTTCACGGATGCGACAAAGTTCAGGGTGAACGGCTATTAAGCTGGCTATTAAGCTGGCATTAAATTCTCTAGCGGGATTATCACTGCAGTCTCTTTTATCAAACAGCGATGACTCGCAGCTAACTAGCTCATTTGCGCTCTTTGGAATTCTACAAAAACAATAGATTTACTAGGTTCGTCGTAATGCAACAGCGCGTAATTCTAAATTAAGCTGAAAGCTCGACGTAAAATTCGAACGCGCGTTAACACAATCATCTACTTTATAATATACTCGTCATTAACGCAATTTGCGCATCTTGTTGTTGAACAAAAACGCAGAAGAGAAGAATATTAAACGACGTCGGAAATTACGAGTAAAAATATAAATTATGGAAATTCTGGGTTTACATTTGTGGTGTACGATTCTTCATGTTTATGTTGTCATAATTAAAACGACGATGCGGCACTCTCGTTCCTGCGGAGTCAAGTTAGTCAAGATATTCTCTGTGCGAACAGAACCAGCTGGGACTCATTATATACCGCATAATCTAAATGTAAGTCGACACAAGTCTTGTCTTGATGAAAGAGAGACAGAAAAATATGTACACATATATATATTTTTTTTAACTAGAAAGAGAATAACCTGCACGATATTGAATAAATTAACAGAACGAAACGCTTTCTCCGCACGGAACTAGTCAGAAATTATCCTTACATAACTGCAAACATGTGGCTTCGTGTGAATAGATAAACCGTAAATCCTGTGATAGTCGCGTGATAGATTGCTGGCTCAGTATTGGCTTACTGCGTGTAACTGAGGTGGTAATTCGAACTTCTCCATGCGCGTCGCTTTTAGTGTCAGCACGTCAAAGTGACGTAAACATCACGTAAATAAACTAAGAATTCATTAAACGTGGCAAGTGCACAACAAATGATTTATAATTAGTTCTTTGTAATTATCTCATACGCGTAATTGAGTCTCAACTATGATTATATGAAATGTGTGGGTTACGACAAAATGAAATGGAGCATCGAAAACATATATTGCGCTAGAGAAGTTGTCTGAAGCTGAATCGCATAATTTTCGATTATAATAAATTGGCCTGTACATATAAATAGGCATTTCTCAATGTGCACGAGCACAGCTGTCACAAAGCGGTGAGATAAATTTTTCCTCGCGTGTGTGGTATAGTTTCGAGAGCAAACGCTCGTGAAATACACGTGGGAACTACGATACGTTTACGCGGTCTCACCGTCGTTCTTGCGTTCTCAAGAGGCCTGATCCTTCAGACGCGCGTTAGTTTTTCCAGAATTCTCGTATCTCCGTTAAATCCACGTGTCTTTCGGAAAGACACGGAAAAGGGAAGTCTCTCGTGCAAAAAAGTTACATTGATCGATTGCGACGTGTTACCGGTAAAAAAGAAGGTTTTTTAATTTTCGCAACGACCTTAAAATTGACATTATTATTTAGGAAGTCTGTAATAAACGCATATTGTGTGAGAACATAAACAGAGAAAGAGAGAGAGAGAGAGAGAGAAATTCAAAAAATTTAAAATATTACAAACAAATCTCGATTTTCTTCTTTAAAAAACAATATGATTTTGTCTACCAATAGCGGACATATGTCGATATTGCGTTTGCATAAAGTCAAGTGTTTTAATTTTCCCATAAGTCTCAAGTGTGTGGCACGCGCGTTTCAACATAATATATACATTACATAAAGTAGGTACACAAGGAATTTCTCCGCGGCGTGCTCGTTGCGTGAAGCAATGCTTTGTAGGACTTGTCATGAATTTTCATGACAAAATTGTAGAGTAGTCTGTATGCATGTAAAACTGTAAAAACAATGTCGCCCCCGGAGTGCGAGATAATGTGAAATTATGTGCGAAAGCACTATCGTGATACAAGAAAAACCGAGAACTTATATGCACACAACGTGCTATATATACACATTTTGCTAACTCTTCTATCCGTCATTTGCATAACGACACATCTAATGTAAATTTGATGCGAAAAGTTTTTACGATGAATAAAACATTCAAAGTCAGATGAAAAGCTGCAATCGAAGCGCATTTGCTAATTTCTCCGATTTTTTGCGGCAACGTGTCTTTCTTTTTTTGCACCGTGAACTTTTCGAACGCGATCTTCTTCAAAGTTTGTACTTTCTCTTTCAAAATAAAATATTTCAACATTCTCGTCTCTCTGCTTGAGCGATCGTGAAAAACGAAAATGCCGCACGAGCGTTCGCTTTTCATCTGTTTCTTGACATAATTTGAACAATGTAAAGCCGAGTAAAATATCCAACGCGGATGAATCTGCATACCCGTCTCTAGGTAGTTCGATCGAATCGTGTCGTTGAATATTGAGAGTCTCGGGGAGCGCGCCCGCGGGGAGAAGTTAGTAGAGTAAGGTATTTCTGATCAGACCCGCGCGCTTGCCTTTATTACGTAAAGACATCTAATTAGGAATAATGACAAGAAAATGAGATCGCGCTTAACTTCCTTTATTTTCCGCGGGGAATTGATAAAGCGCGTTTCTAAGTCTCGAATAATGGATTATCTCTCAATGAGTGATATTTTTAGACATCGAAAATCGATAGTGTGCGCCAACTAATGGCGTTTCCATAATTGAGACTATATAGCGCAAGAACTGTGTATATGTGTGTATCTTCCGTGACACGGCGCGATTCGAAAATTTCGAGAAAGTTAATATCATAGAAATCACTTAGTTCGCTCGGACGAACCTTCGCGGGGTTTATATGGGTCATGAATATACTCTCTCTCTCTCTCTCTCACACGGATAAGTCATTGTGTTCTGATTCCACTTACAATTGGCCCGTTGCTTATGTCGCGTGTGCACACACATGTACGACAACGTTATCACAAACCTTTTGTCGCCGTTCAACAATGGAACGTTACAATCAATGCGGACAAAATGTCCGCTTGACTGGCCGACGCGCAGCGCAGAACCAGTTAACGAAGCTTAAGTAATATCAATGCGCTTTAATTAGCCGCGTCTCTCGAGCGCTCAGACGCACGCACACCAATTACCGCCCGTAATGGCCCCCTATAGAAAGCTAATGTGGCGTAGACGAAGTAAATTTGGGCCACAGACCTATCGGCTCGTACGACGTTCCATTCTGTATATGTATGTACGTCATTCTGTGCATATATATATATATACATATATTTATATGTATGTACGTTCTGTACAAGTATGTGTATATATATTTGCCGCAAACAAAAATGATTTCAAGCAAATCCGAGGTGACAGCTCGATCATTTATATAGTTTTGTTGAAGGAGAAATATTGAAACGTGTGTTAAATAAAGTGATAAAATGTAATTAATAACCTCCAATCGCGACCTCTGACGTTTCGCAAACTTACCGCTCTCTGCTACCGTGCACCGCAAATATTCAATTTGCGTAAAATTAAAGCATGTAATCGCCTCCTCATCTTCTCGGTCATAATTATCGTATATTTTACTAGTGTTGCAACAGTTTCAATTATATTTTACACATCTCGTCACCTCAAACTTTAATTAATTAATTTTCATTATCAGCGCGCAATCCGAGATACAACAGAGAATCAACGTAATCGCGAAAATTAGTTAATGTATATACGTGGAATTGCGCAGCAAACAGATATGTGACGGGAGCATCTCGTAATCTCGTGCGAAATACCTGCTGCTCTGTGCGAGAGCTGTTACTTCTGTGTGTTAAAGCTGAAGTCGCACAAAATAGAATGAAAAAAATCACCACACATAAAAAAAGTTAGGTCGCACCTTTTCTATGTGTCTCTCTGTGTAATTAACCGGCACGCATTAATATCCGAAACACGCGGATTAATTCCATTACAAAATTCAAAAAACGCACGCGTCAATCTGCATAAGAATCTGCAAAAACAAAGCAAAACAAAAAAAAAAAAAAAAATTATCGCGACCTCATCGTGTTTGCCGAGGATGGATATTGCACGCACGGTCGACCTGGTATGCCTATCCCGGCTATATGTCAAGAAGGTGATGAGAAATATCTCGCGTTCTTCAAAAACGCTCGCGGCATAATGCGAGATGTTCGCTGCCAAACAGGTCTCATGAATAGATAAAAACCCGACCGAGAATTTTCTGTGAAAACTGTCAAAGAGGTCTTCTCTTGGGAGGATCATCTCCCATTTCCACGTGTTTGCTTCGCGGAATGCTGTCGGACACAAACAGGATACGGAAAGCTGCCCGTAAAGTGCAACGTGTAATGCATTCCGTTCTTTAAATAGTTATGCGAGACTTTGTGACGCGTATATATTATCTCTACGCATGCAAATGGATTGTATGTACGTGTGTAAGAGTTTTTTTTCGTATATATATATATATATACGTGTGTATACGTTTAATGAGATATGTGACATATGAACAAGAAATAACATGTACGGAATATAATATTACTTTTCTAATTAAATTTGTTTTTATACAGTTAATACTTGAGCCATGAGACATACACGGAATAATATATTAATTTCTTGATTAGAATAATTAGCGCGAATACCGTGCGCAGAAATTGCCGTGCAAATCACACACGGAAGTAATATCAGCTGTGTATCGTATGCGGCATTGATTTATACGAATATGAAATATCGCCGGAGCTGAATAAAATCACGATAAGGGTTTGCATAGTTAATGCGAAAACAATTGTGCGAATAAAATCCGCTGGCAAAAATCGAGAGCAATACCGCCTACGGAGAATACACACACGGCACTGTACTGTTTGATTTTCGCGAACTGGCGAAACGGTCGGAATAAATAAAATCTGTGTTCAAATGATTTCGTGATTTGCACGGCTTATAAACAGCGAGATGTTGTACAAATTGAATCCGGTCGGGGAAAAAGAAACGGGCACAGAGAGAAAACGATGTGTTCTCGCTTTTCTCTCTGCGCTTTTCCCCCTTTGACGCATCCTCGATTTGCTTCCGTAACTTCCACAGCGCGTTTCTTCTTCCCACCACGGCGCACAAATCGAACGTTGTGTAATATGCAGAGAAATCGCGCGCACATTTTTGTTTTTCCGTTTCTTCCGACCCCGCCTGTCATTGTCGCCGCATTAGGAGTAAATTCAATTTTTTTCTCTGTTGCAGCACTGTTTCGCGATATCGTACAGAAAGGAGAACCAACGGCAATACGAGCTGAAAGCGGCCACGGAGACAGAATGCAAAAAGTGGATCGATGCGATACGAGACGCTAGGTAAACGACAACTTGAATCGAAGATCGGGAGCCCTTTCGATTAAAATGCGCGACGCACGCGTAGACTCTGATTTATGAAGATTGCAAACCGCCCGATCTCGTAAATCACATTCGCGATCATCCCGCGATGACCGGGAGTAGTAACGAGCCGCGGCGTTTAAATTCGAAGCTCCAATTACAAATCTGTCGCGGCCGATTAATTTCACTCGCGACAATCATAAAAGCGCCTCACCGATTTGTTCCCGCGCACTGATTACAAAAGAATCGATATCGCGAAACGTGTCGCAAACTTGACAATCTTCTTGAAAAAAAATCACTATACGGTATTATCGATCAATTTTTTGTTCCGCGTTAAATAATCTTCCATCCGATTATTTAAAATCAACTACGCGAGCATTAACGATATTCGATATTCGTTGATGATATTTGAGCGAATTCAAATATGATCTTCGATAGCAGTAGCGATATAAAAGCTTTCTGCATACAATTGAATTATTGACGATTCGCGTAATTTTCCGGCGCCTCATGGCGATGAAACAGAACTTCATTAATCCGATATTATAAGTTTAAAGTTCGCGATTCCGATATTGCGATTATATTTCGCTTTTCTAGAGCGCTTAACGAGTTTAGTTTATTTGTATAAAAAAAAATAAAGTAACAAAACCAGTTGTAAATATCGCGCGATCGAAGTATCATGTGTTTACTTTAATAAAGCAAAAAGGGGAACGTATATAATTCCCCTGTAGCGATGAAGGGTTGACAATTGACTTAGTTCTCTGACAAACTCTGTGTTTCTATTTCGCACACATACACATACACATCGCAGACACGCGCACAGTCTATACTTCGACTATTATTCAGGAGACTCCCTTAATCTCGCTGATGTGCTGATAAATACGTTTATACGAGCATTGCATTAACATCGAGCCGTCTCAGCCATGTTCCCCTCTATTAATCCCATTGCTGTAATTTGCGCACATTATCGCCGAAGTAATCTTCATCGCGCTATCAAACGCGTTTTAAGAAACAGGGGTAGACCAGGGGTCGTAACTAATGATTACCGCGGAGTTCTGATCCGTGTCAAGGAAAGAGAATTTGCAAAGTAAATTTTCCGCCATCGAACATGTTGATACGTATATGTTGATAAAACAACATTTAAAACAATAAACAATTCCAACGAGAAAATAAAACACGCACACTGTTCAGAAGTGTTTGTCCTCAAATTATTTCAGGGGTTTGAAAAAAATAAAGACCTTCGGAAACTGTTTTGCACAACGACAATCTTTATAACCGGTTTACTCCAGAGATGGTCCGAAGGTTACAAACCCATTTCCGCCGGTAATTTTTCTGTCACAGGTGCTTCTCTCGCGAAGAACGTGATCGTTCTACCAACGCTCGCGAATGCACTGAACGTTGCTCTAATGTTTCACGTCACGGGACGTGTAACGTACGTGATGTTATTACGCGAAAAAAAATGGTGGCCACAGATCCGCATTTTCACTTGACACTTTTTGATTACTTTGTTTTGTATTCCGACGTAATAACAAATCGATTTCACACGTATACATCTCTCTCTTTCGCTTGTGCTCTTTTCTCGTATCTGTTATTTGTCTAATTAGTTTACCAGGAATGTAAAATGTTTTCTTTAATTAATCTTGTGTGTGTGTGTGTGTGCGCGCAATATATGTTTGTATTTTTTTTTAATTCACTTGATTTAAGGTTGCAATAATTGTTATTTCTACACGCACGTAAAAGAAAGATTCATTTAATTTAGTCCGCGAGGTTTAAACGCACGAGTCACTGCGAGCAATATATTTGTGCACAAAGAAAGAGAAGAATGCGTGTCTAAATATTTCATACGAAGAAGCTACGTTCTTCGTCTCTCTCTCTCTCTCTTCTTTTCCCACTTCCGCGGTTTTCATTTTATAGGCCAAGTTATACATCGTCCACACACATCCCGGCGGAGTGGCTGCCTTCTCAGATTACTTGCTATCCGGCACCGTAATATGCATAGATAATGATATCCGGAATTACTCCGGTAATTCCGCAGTGGCTCGCTCGAAAACACAGGGTGCGATACTTCTTCGAATATATCTCGTGTCACGCAGCAAGCTCGGGTTGTTGATATCGCGATAATTTTTTCACAAAATGCGGATCGAACGCTCGACTCGAGTCCTTGTTTTGGATATACAATACACTCAAGGCAAAGCTGTGTCTAAACATTACGAAAGTGCAAGCTGAGAGCTCGTGTTATACACGGCTTGTGTAGATAAACTCGACTCTCAGCTAAAATTTTACTCGGAAAATCTTTTACGACATTTCAGAAAGAAAACATTTATTCTGCATTCTCTGTTTCGCGCTGGCAGTAGGAATAATTATGTACGTTTTGTAAGTAAAAACGAAATTCTCGGAAGAGAATATAAAGAGAAAAATTTATTATCAAAAACACAAGGATAATAAAATAAAAGTAAAAAATATTGTAAGAGAATAATTTACAGATATTGAAAATGTCTTTTGTGCAGAATCGTATCGTACTTTTGCTTATAACAATATATTTATGAGAAAAGCACACGTATGGTATATTGTCTTATGTAGCAAGTTTCCCTTTGAAGGGAGGATATTCCTAATCCCTGTCTCGAGTTTCATCACTCGTATCACTTTACTTTCGGAATCGGATCACTAGGAACTGATCCCTCCTTTTCGCCGAGATTACGTCGAGAATAAGACGTGAATGTCGAACACACAAACTGATTACATAAGCGAGATTTCAACGAGAAAAATACCATGAAAATTTTATCGTTCACTTATCTGGCCTCGGAATTTAACTGTTTTCTTTGTCACTAATGTGGACGCTTTTTTGTTTTTAAATCGTACAAATAACATGTTATCTGCAATCTTTCTTTTCTTCGTCCTCAATCTTTCACTAACATATTTTGCGTCTTTCTTTCCTTCTTTAAATAAAATTTGAATTCAAAATAAAGAACTATAAAAAAAAAAAAAAAACACACAAAACTATTAAACCTGACTATGTGTTTTTTGTGCTGATCGTCAGCGACTATTTTCGCAAAAGTCCGTTTCTCAGTTGTTCCGTGACCACCGGTAAAAAAATCGTAATTTCGTTTTCACGCAAAATTCCCGGGACGTGCGCTTGGCGCACTTTTCCAGGCCACGTACGATCTGGCGTTTTATTTGTCTTTTTTTGTTTTTTATACCACGAGTCCGTTTAAATAACATTTTTAAGCTCGAAACAACGCGGAACAACGGAGAGGCAACATCGCGCGCCGATATCTAATCCGGCTTTCTCTTTCTTGGATATTGATTCTAGCTTCAACAAATTATTGCTGGAAAAGGAAGAGCTCGAGCAAAAGCACCTGCACCTGTTGCAAATCGTAGACAGTGAGAAAACAGCCAAGTGGCAGTACACCCAGCAGTGCGATGAATTGACGTCGGAAATAAAAAAGCTACGGGCGGAGGTCAGTCATAACAACCCGCGTATTGCCGCGTATCCGCCTCATGATATTTTCCCCGGTAATTCAGCGTGCGTACCTTCATTTCATCCACCGACTGCACACATTTTACTGCCGTCTGCAACGAGTAAATTTTCTGAAACTCTCCCTTATACGTAACAGAGGAAAATCTGTGCGCGTTTCCCGGCTTTTTAATACATCTTGCATTAATCTGTTCGAGATTGCAGTAATGAAAATTCAAATAAAATTTTCTCTCTCCGACGTAATATTACTCATAAGCGAACGAAAAATTATTTTCATATTTTGTGTAGTTTATGTGTTTTTAATTATGCGTTTTTTTTGCGCGCGCACATGTAATAATAGAACTTGATAAAATTTAATCAAGTCGTTTCTATTTTACGATCCATTCAGTTACGCGGAAGAAAGTTAATGATTAACGAAGAGTCTAACCGCGAAGTCCGGAAATTGAAGTCACATTTTCGCTTTGCATTTTTAATATTTCGCCGCGACTCTTTAGTTTCTCTCTCGTGTTTCTCTAATATTTAATTTTGATATCAAAATTAAATAACGAAATTTGTCAGATCAGGAAAGAACCGAAAATCGTTTCATTCGAGCAACTCATTCGACATTCAATCCAAGCTTCTTCGTTTGAACATCCCCGCTCGGTTTACACAAGAAATACGGATATGTGTTTGATCAAGGATTATCTTTTTTTTTTTTTTTTTTTTTTTTTTGAAATCACGTTTGTGAATTTCGCAGCAATTGTCGTTACAGATATGCTCTCTGAAAAAGGACATTCGACCGGTGGCGCCGGCATACCGGCCGTGTTTTCAAAGGACTATGTCCCAGGGTACGGCAAGTTTATACATCGGGGCTAATCCGTTTGGTGATGGTGCACACGGCTCCGCCGACACGGCGTTACGCGGCATTACAGAGGGTTCGATCGAGATGCAGAAAATCAAGAAGGTCCAGAGCTTCTTCAGAGGCTGGCTGTGCCGGCGACGCTGGAAGCAGATCGTTGAACAGTACATTAAGAGCCCGCACGCCGAGAGCATGCGCAAGCGGAACAGGTAATTGTTGCGTCGTGTCAGACCGATGACGTATCCGACTTGTTCGCAAACTTCATCTTTCTATATAATGTGCTTTCGCGAATCACGCGGTTTGCATCGCTGTTGTTGTCCGGAACTACATGAGGACGTAATGAGATTGAAAACCGCGTTCAGAAACATCAAGATACATATTTTACACGAAACAATATGTCGTGGAAAATAGAGTTAACATTAAATGCTCTTTTGTGTTTTTGGTTTCCGTTTAAATTTAAATTGTACAATATTAATAAAAATTTCTGGAAACGTTATTGTTTGCGATAGAGAATGGAAGCTTCGCTTTTATTTTTTTTTCCGCCGCGCTATTGAGAGATTTTCTTTTAATCAACTGTAGTTCGATATATTTTCTGATATTCTTTTCATTCGCGGTATATAATAGTCGCATAAAACCGGCGAGTTTATTGGGTTTCATTTAATTTGCGTTGGCCGAGGAAGATATTTTTAATAAATGTCGTATATATATATATATATGCTATTTTAGTCTGGTGTTTCAAATGGTGGAGGCGGAGGAGGAGTACACGGAACAGATGGAGATTTTAGTGAGCTGTTTTGTGAGGCCTTTCAAGATGGCTGCCAGTTCGAAAAAACCCCCATGTAGTCACGAGGACGTCAATAGCATATTTTTGAATAGCGAGACCGTGCTGTTCCTTCATCAGATCTTCCTGAAGGGTCTCACTTCTCGTATGGAGAGCTGGCCCACTTTAGTTTTAGGTACGTGCTACTCGAAATTTAAGTGGTGGTAGACATATATTGAACGGAGCCGTCTTTTGTTCCGTAATAATTTGGCAAAAATAAATCTCTTTTGTTCCAAATTCGCAATCTTGGCGAAAGGTTTTACTCTTTTCTTTTGTTTTGAAGATTTTTCTTCTCTCTTTCAAAAAGAAACAAATTGTAATTTGTGTCAATAGTTGCGTATATATAACTGGTTTCTGCTGCTTTCTACTGGTTTCTAATAGGAACGTGTTATAGGAGAAATTGTATACTGATCAATCGTGATACGTCAATTGCGCGCAGGTGACCTGTTCGACATGTTACTACCGATGCTATCGATATATCAAGAATACGTGCGAAACCACCACTACAGCCTTCAAGTCTTGACTGAATGCAAGCAATCGTCACCCCCGTTCGCGGCATTGCTCAATAGGTTGGAAAACAAGACTGCCTGCCACGGACGATCCCTCGAGACCTTCCTAACGTATCCTATGCACCAGGTAAATATCCCCGTGAGCTCGTCGTGTGCGCGTTTTGCGAGCGTTACGATCTTCCTTAAAGCTAAAAAAAAGACGAACAAAACAAAGTTTGCAACTTTGTTCTAAACTTGGACTCGTATTATTGCTGAATGAAAAATCATTATTAAATTTTTGTTATATCAATCTTTATCGTCCCGCAAGAAAAACTAGTTTTTCTTTGCGCGAAAAAAGATAAAACAGAAAAATGGCACTATTATCCTTATGATATGATATTCCCCTTCTCGGGAACGATCGATTGTGTATAAAGTAGTTTGGAAACGCTCATGAATATTTCATGAGGTCTGACGATCTTGTAAAACGATAAGTGAACTCGGTAGTGCGGAAAATGAGCATTCTCTCTTCCCGCTCTTTCGTCGAGAGTAGTTTCGCGAAAAATTCCTTCTGAAATCTATCGTCCGTGCACATACAATGAATTGACACTGCTCGCACTGTACATCATAAAGTAAAATTTCTGTCCTCGCGGCCCACATTTACGGAAAGAGACATTAATTAACTTTGACATTAATTGACTTTATATCTCAACTTTTCTCGAGGGAGGCAATTAAAATTTTCGTACAGGGAAAGTCGAGTTATTATTACTTCGTTAAATTTTCTTTGTTGTTTAAAGTTAAATTGAACGAAGTTCTTTAATCCGACCGCACTTTTACGAATAATTTTTCCCTTTCCAGATACCACGATACATAATTACTTTGCACGAATTGTTGGCGCACACGCCGTACGATCATGTAGAACGCAAGAGCCTTCAGAATGCCAGGCAACAGCTGGAGGATCTCTCAAGACAAATGCACGACGAGGTACTTATCAGTCAATCCTGCATGTCGCTAATCTTAACTATAAGCATTAAATCAATATCCGTTTAATAATGTTCTGCTTTTCAGGTCAGCGAGACTGAAAATCTGAGGAAGAATCTAGCCGTAGAACGGATGATTGTCGAAGGTTGTGATATTTTATTGGACGTCAATCAGGTCTTTGTTAGACAGGGTAAGTGCGTAACAATATCCTTTTTTTTTCTATAAAACTGAAATTTTTTTTCTTATAAAAAATTAATTTAAAAATTTTATTCTACAAAAAAGAACTGAAACTTTAATTGTAAGATAGAAGTGTGTATTAATCATACGTATACATGTGTAATGCAACAAGTTTGAAAGCGCAAAAGTTAAAGTAAGTTTTAACACGTTATATTATTTTGAAGTGTAAAAAAGTGTATAAAAATTTTATTTAACCACGTAAAATTAATATAATCTACAAAGTTGTTCGTATATAATTCATATTCACAGTAAAACAAGATTATCCTCGTATCATAAAAGAAAAATTTTAAATTAAAGAATAAAACTTTTTATTTCACTAGAGAGAAAGAGAGAGAGAGAGAGAGAGAGAGAGAAAAAGTCGATAAGATGCAAAAAAGTTTCTCGCGATAAGTCGCACGTTCATTTTCTTCAGTTTATCTATTGCCGGGAAATTCGAATCTAAACTTGATCGCTGTCGGTACGGATGAGCTTTCCATCGTCAAGGGAATAGAGAGGGAAAGATCGGAAACTCGATGCGAAGGACGCAAGCGCGCTTGGTTACAATTTCGGAATCGATGACGCGACTTGGTGGCGTCGACATATTTTTGCACTTGATTTCGCCTCGGTCCTGCGCGGTGAGATCTCGCCAGGGCTGACGTACAGTTGTACTACTAGCGGGTCTCGATAGTTCTAATGTCGTATCAATTGTCTTAATGGCAAATTTGCGTCATAATAACGCGCGAGCGGAGTGCCACGCGGTTGTAGAAATCATACTTTGAGCAATTGTCATAAATTTCTTCGGAATCAAATAATCCCATTCAATAAAATTGTGGAAAAAAGATCCAAGTGTGAAATACACTTGGAAGTCCGAGCTCGCGAAAAATGATACCTCACAATTTCATGCGTCGTACACATTTGTTCGGAACAGCGAACGAATGTTGTTCCAAGTGCGACAAGACTGTTTTAAGTAGTACAAGCCTATGACGGTCCAGACCGACAAGAATCGCTTGATACGGTCCTGGCATCTCTCATGTTTGACGCCGCATCACATGGTTATCACGTTCCTCAGTCGCCAGCAGCAGAACAGCTCCTTTCACGAGCGTGATCGTCCTTCTTATTTAGTCTCTCGGGTTTCATTCGCGACATCAAAAATCAATCAACTCGATTGTTCGCGCGAAACGTGTCTCGCTCGAGAACGACTTGCTTTCGTCGGAAAATTCGTTGCTATTGCGCGGGGATGTTCGGCGGTGTCGGCGGCCAGGGGTCGACGAACGGATGAAAACAAGTAGCGGGCGATCTTTGCGCCGTTGCCATTTTGTCGGTCTATCGCCGCGGTGTGTCCTGACGACGTGCGTGAAAATTGCGACGGTATCGCGACGTGGTGCGCAAATTTATTGCATAAACGTAGCTTCGAAACGGCGAACAAGGGAAGGATCAAGCGACGCTGGTACCAGGGACCAAGAATAATCAAACACATTCAAGGATGAACTGATTTTTCGTTTGCACACACGTAGGCACCGGCAGAGATGTCATTAAGTTGTAACTATCATTAGTCAAGGTACGCACCTGTTGTTTTTCATTCAGAAACGTTAGATAAGAATTTTATTTGAGCTCAAAAGACATGCAATGAGAATTTTGTATAACAAAATTATGAATTGTGTATAACAAATCAGATTCAATTAACAACAAAGTTCCTTTGATAACAAATGATTTTTTCTTCTTGCAAAAGGTTTTACACAAATTTGAAACAAATACGCAATAAAAACCAGTTTTTTTGTAACAAAGGATCTTTAATATAATTGACTGCTCAACGCACGTACATTTAATAACATTTTCAAAAAAGAGCCATTATTTATTTTTTTCAATTTTATGATGTTTATATTTTCGATATCTTCGAGATCTTTCGGTTCGGTTATGTTATATATGCTTGAGTCCTTTTTTTTTTTTTTTTACTTAAATGAGAGATTTAATCCAAGACCTCAAATCAGCGTAATTTTAATGTGCGTGAGTTCGGAAGTGTTTGATTTTCCAGTACCGAACTCCGGCGGAGTAATGCCGGTTTTAATCTCTACGTCGACGTCAGCAACAGCCTTGATGCCGTAGGTACGATATTGCGAATTTCGCGTCCGTAGCACGTTCGCCATGTTATTTTTAAACGCACGTCGGTACCTCCCCTAATTGCATCGATTATTTTGAGAAACCGCACGAGTCACCAATGTCGAAGCTGTCACGCGAGAGGGATGGAGTTATTTTTATCAGCGCGAAGCGTTTATTTCCTCCAGCGCTTCTTCGATTAATATCGTCGGCATTTAATAATAACTGTCACGACACACACGCACGCGTTGGCGGATCTTGAATGCGGATTGCGTGAGATCCGATCTGACATCCATCCCGCCGGTGTTTCAGGTACTCTTATACAACTCGTGGACAAACCGCGTGGTGCGCGAAGCAGATTGAGCGCTACTTTCGGCGGCAAAAGCACGAGCGACAAAGAGGCTGTGCGACAGTGCTTCCTCTTCTCGAATCATCTGCTGCTCACGACTCGTCAGTCCGACGACGACGGCCGATTAAATCTTGTCCCGCAGATCGGCAAGATACCACTTTCCGATGCGGTGCTGATCGAGGACCCGAGCGATCAGGGTGCCACGGATGATGATGGTAATTATTCATAATGACAAGCTCCGATTGTGTATCAACTTACTTCAAGATTTCTCCGAATCATCGAAACATATTGTTGAATTGCAAAATTAAACTTGACTGAATAATCAAATAAGACAAAAGTACAAAAAGAAAAGTCAAGATGCTGAGTTTTTTTGTTAAATTATGTAAAATAAAACAACAACGCAACACAAGTTTCTGTTTTTTATTCCACATGTTTTACTTCGTGCGTGGTCTCCATTGTAGTTTTTTATTACGAATTATTTTGACTGTTTCTCATGGAAAGACGTGTAAGGAACCACCGCGTTGGAAATGCCTCAAATGAACACATTAAAGAGAACTCATTCAGCGCTACGGAGTAGTAACGACTGTGAACTGATTTGAGAACTGTTAGTATGTTCGATGTCAAGCGGCATCAGTGAAAGCAGCGGAAGTGGCAGCGGCAGTAGCTCCCAGTTGCAGAATCGCGACTTCAAGATCTTACTCGACGTGAAATCCGGTGGACCGCAGGTGACCGTCCACCTAGTGGCTCCTACTATGCAGGCAAGTAACATCTCGAATTATATTATTAAAAAAATTTTTTTATTTTATTTTCACAATTAAATCACGTTAAATCAAATTCTCTCGCAGGAGAAAGCAGCATGGATCAGCGATATCAGCCAATGCATGGACAACGTTCACTTTAACGACTTGCTGCGCGGATCATTGTCGGACACCAGTTCCATTACAATGCCGCAATCCATCCGCAACGATCCGAAATTGTTCAAGGACGACGTGGACATCAGGTTCAGTCGTACCTTGAACTCCTGCAAAGTGCCGCAGATCCGGTCCGCGACGCCGGAACGTTTGCTGCAGCGACTGACCGACCTCAGATTCCTCAGTATTGATTTCCTTAACACGTTTCTGCTGACGTACCGAGTGTTTACCAACGGCGTCACGGTATTGGAAGCACTCAAGAAGGTTTTCTACGAGGCCGAACCGCCAGACGCGCAAATGCCTTGCACCACCGGATCCCTTGTGTAAATACGATAGAGATTGTTATTGGAGATTATTACATTAAGTGTAAAAAACTTTTCTTCTAAAAAAGAATAATTGAAACAATCAGTAAAAAAGAAAAATTTCTATAATGAAGTATCAAGTATTTCCAGTATATTTCGATCGTTTTTTTTTTATATCTATATTTTAGATCTTTAGACGTGCTAGGAACAACCTCGGAACAATTGCACGCGGAAGACCGAAGAAGAAGCAGCTTTTCGCCGAGACGAACTAGCGGCGCTAGTTCAGTATCAGGTGCACAACATTGAGATCTGTTTTGCCGATAAAACTTAACGAGCGATTAATGATGACATATCAATAATAAACTTGAGTCAATTGTTTGATAAATAATAGCGTTTGCATAAGTAGGATACGGATCGGAAATAAGCGACAGCCGTGACACAAGATCTCATGGATCCTACGACACTAGTATAGGATACAATTCGAAGAGTCACTGGCGATCCGGATATACGAAACGTGAGTAATGAGAAACAAGGAATAAATAATTTAACTAAAAACTAATCGTATAAAAATATTGCTCGAGAGGCTTCTCAAATAATTTTCATATTTGCTGTTAGTCGATGAAGAACAACCACTTGGTTTGATCTCCGAAGCACCGATCATAAAGCACAGCCCGACACCACAAGCGTCCAGTCCATCCAGCGCGTCGCAATCTCCAGTCACACCGAGAAAAGTCAGCATTCGCGTGGATAACAAGGATGCCACGGATGACGGATGCCACTTAACGATACCGAAAGTGATAGCCGTGTCGTCCAGCTCAGAGACGCTCACAGGTTTGGCGCCCTCAAACTAATTTGCAATAGATAGATACGTAAAAGTCAAAACACATATGTTTATCAACATTAAAAAAATAAATAAAAATGTATAAATAATCAAATACTTACAAATAAAAGGATATTGTGTAGAGAAATTTTAAACACTTAAGGTAAAATTTTCTGTACTTTGCCTTCTACTGGATACAAAAAAAAGCGAGTAATTCTGACGTATGAAAGATTTCGACTATAAGATGTTACAGTAGTCAGTGCGCCGTCATCGCCGAGTAATTTGAGTTCCGTAACACTAGTCGGCTCGACGGGATCCGGATCGGGATCGGATCCGAGTCCGCAAGAGACAGGTACTTACTCACGCGGAGTCTCGGAAGACACCGACACGCCAGTAGCGGAAGAGGATTCGAGAGGTGTGTATATAATTAAACCTCATCTGTAATTTTATATCTTTCCTCGCGTGAGAAAATCAATTTGGATTTATCCACGTCATATTGTGTTTTTGTCGTTACTTTACTAAGATGCGCGTAACGCGAGAAAAATGATCGTTATAGAAGTACAATTTTCCTACGACGATTCACCGTCACAATCAACCGAATCTGCCAAACCGGATACGCCAAAAACTCCTACCTTCGTGCCCAAGAAAACCGAAACAAAGAGAGAGGAGAAAGCCGCACCGGGCGACGAGGAAAGCGTACAGTCCCCTAAGCCGATCAGTCAATCGGCAATTCAGCAAAGTCAGCATCAACAGCAGCAGCAACAGTATCAAGAGCATAGAGCGTCGATCGCATCCGCTCCGCCGTGCAGCACAAGACGCAGTTCGATCTCCACCATAACCGGCGTATGTGTGATAAGAAAATGTGTTTCAAGTTTTTAGTCGAGAGAAGATTTCAATCAGTCTTCTCTCTATACGTCGTTCAATAACGGGTTCTTGTATAACGTAGTCCGTGTGTGACAACTTGTAGTGTAATCTCGACAAAATTTGTGCAAATTTTGCGTCATATTTTGATAAACGCGTAAATCGAATTTACAGAATTACTGGGCGAACAGGCGATCGATGCAAGAAGAAATCTCCTCGCAACAGGGCAACTTCCAGCACGATCAAGCGTCCAGCAAGGCTGGTGTGGTCATCACCAGTTTTCGCCAGAGCCAACGAAGGTTTGTTCCAACAGTTCTCATTAAGTGTGAACTCTTGCATTTTATTATCGTATCTTACGAAGTTGAAGAACGTTTGTATCGATGAAAATTATCTCTATTTCGTTCTTGCTGAGTGTTGAGTGCCGTTAAATGGCAACTTCCGCTTTCTGACGCATGAGAGCTTTTTCTTGACATCATTTTTTTCTATTTATCAGGTTTATGACTAGAATTGTTTCTAGAGGGAGGAATTGACGAGTTAAAAAAAAAAAAAAAAAAAGAAAAGAGATTTAGATAAAAATAGTATTATCTCTTTTTTATGGAATATTTGAGTACTTTTTTAATAGTGTAGTGCGCAGGACACACAGTAGATAATTTTATATCCGATATAATTTCCTCTCTCACACGTTACAAAAAGTTTGTTTTTTTTTTCTCTAAAACCCACAGTCTTTTTAATGCAAAAATTTGAGCTACAATCAAGTTGTACTATTTATTTGCATCAAAGAACAAAACAGTTGTAAATATACTTTGTAAATATGTTAATTATCTATTACGATCTGTCTTGCAGTAACTATGTTTATAAATAGTTTATAACTCATTTTCATGTAACATATATATATATTTTACTCGACTAAGTTGTAAATATATCAATTACCTTGATTTGCTTTATAATTTAAATAAACTACCAATAATGAATTAATATAATGCCGAACGATTATCACCTTTTAAAACTTTTCTTTTCCATCTTATCCGATATAAGATTTTATTCTCTTTTTCTCATCGTATCCTCAAGGTCGAGCTATAAAGTAATCCCTTTTGAGTCAAGAAAATACTTCCCCGCTGCTGTCTCTACTCAACTGTATTTCATGTATTGTTTTGTGTCACTCATAGCATTGGACCTGAACCCATCTGGTAAGTGAGATCATTTTGAAAACGTCATTATTCATTTGTATACGTGTGGCATGACAACAATTTCTTTCTTGCTTGCAGTGTTGTTTGTCCGAAAAAGTCTTGAGAAAAACAATGTCTCTTGTGTTGTATTTTTATTCTGTTGTTATAACAATGAAATGTCGCTTGTGTTTGTGTCTGAACTCTATACAAAGTATAGAGTTAGTATCGATTAAGGAAGTCATGTGATTTTCACACGCGTTGCCTTTCATTATACTCCGCCTCAAAACTGCAAGCGAAATTAATTTCCGTGAATTCAAATCCGAAGCAAATTACTTCGCACTACAGGTTGACTGGACCGAGAATCGAAGCTTACTGGCGTTGCTCGTGACTCATCGAGGCTCTACGCATTTATAGAGTCTTGCGCTCGCTTATAACAATGATACTGCGCGCCCATCACGTCTGTTTGATCACTTACAAAATGCACTATAGCAAACGAGCTATGAATGGACTAAACGAAATAGAAATAGTTTTTCTATTCGATAGTCGCTTCCTGTCACTTAACATGCGTGCTTATAGTACTGAATATTTAAAACGCAAAAATTAGAATTCGATAATATTATTGTGAGTTCGAATTTCGATGATGTGTGTGAATACGCTGTCTCTAAGTTCAATCGTAAAGACGCAAACAATAAAAAAAAAAAAGTTACCGTTCCAAAATGTCGAAATTCGAACTGGAAACTCGATTATGCCGATTTGCAATTTTGATTCTAGATATATATACTATAGTAGCGGCACATGGTACAATATAATGAAAATTAGTAAATTTAACGAGTCTTCACATTGTTGACTTGTGAGTAATGTAGAACTTTAGCCGATTAGGGCGCACACATTACTCGCTTATGTTGTCGATGCTTATTACGTTATAGAAATAGTAAATATGATTAAAACTACACTGCAGAAGCACACGAGACGATCACCGAGTTTTTTATTCCGTGATATTGTTCCATTCCTTTTAGCACACATGTAGCATGTTTAAAATCTGTCGCGAATGACTTGTCGATTGAAGCGATTCGCATAATGCAACGTAGAATGTAGAAAACAACATGCGTAGACCAATGAAATAAAGAAGAAATAAATAATCGCGAACTTCGATTTTATTCACGTGTCGTCGTACACGATGTTGCGTTAAATATTTCATCCTCAGAGCAATTTTATTAATTCAGGAGCAGCACATCCACCGCGGCGGCCGCATTCGCCATCGCGACTTCCGGCTCGAGCAATCCACCGGACAAGGGTCCGAACGACGGTCCGAATCGCAGCGGTTCTTGTCGGGACAAGAACAGACGCAAGGAATCGGTAATGTCGACCGCTGCGACAATGAGAGTACTGAACGTTCTCAGACACTGGGTGTCCAAGCACGCCCAGGATTTCGAACTCGACCAGGAATTGAAGAATATGACCATCGAGTTCCTGGACGATATCTGCTACAGTCCCAATCTGTTGCCGGCTGAACGCAAGGCCGCCAATCAGCTTCTTACTTTGATCACTAAGGAAGGACCCGAGAATGCCAAAGTCGATCTGAAAAAACTGCTGGCTCCGCCACCAGTGAGTAAAGAAATATACTTTGTTCTTCTTTCTTTTGCTCAATATTATTTTATAATACAAGCGAGTGTGCGATCTCTGAAATCGACAAGTTAGAGAAACTTAATGCGAGATATAACTATGTAACAAAACATTTCGAGAGATACATTGTCCAAAAAAATGTCTAAGAAAAAAACTAACACGTGTGAATTTCAGATTCACAGCAAGGAGAGCATTGAGACGCTGCTCGCGCTGGAGATCGCAGAACAGATGACGTATCTGGACCATCAGATATTCATCTCCATCGCTAGCGAGTGAGCAATGAACCGTAATAAATAAAAATAATAAAATCAAATCTCGCCGGTTGTTTTAACGTATAGAAATTTTATATGTTTCACAGAGAATTTCTGGGCCAGGCGTGGATGAAGACGGACAAGGCGATCCGCGCGCCTCATATTCTCCTGATGACAAAGAGATTCAACGAGGTGTCGGAACTGGTCGTCTCCGAGATCATCCGTCGTTCCAACATGTCGGCCAGAGTCGCGGCTATCGAGAAATGGGCCGCGGTCGCCGATATCAACCGAGTTCTTCACAATTACAACGGCGTGTTGCAAATTTGCGCGGCGTTCACGAACAGCAGCGTTTACAGGCTCAAGAAAACTTGGGAAAAAGTTTCCAAAACAGTAAGACAATCGTAAATTTTTATAATTGTAATTTCAACCTAAACGTAACAAATAAATTTAACAAGGTCAGATTGCGAACACACAAGAGAGTGTTCAGTATATTTACAAATATTCAAAATATATTGCATTAATGACAGCGAGACGTACGAGTTCTTGAGTCATCCACAGTTCGCAATTGATCTTGTCGATATTTATCTGTTGAATCTGCAAAACAAACGTCTCGTGAATTTCTTACGTAAACGTAACAGTTAAAGTTACACAAGTAAGATACGAGATTAAATTGTATACGACAAAAATTTCAGACAAAGCAGACGATAGAGAGATTGCAACACATCGTCTCATCCGACGGGCGCTTCAGAAACTTGCGAGACGCCTTGCACCGATGCGATCCACCGTGTATTCCTTACCTGGGTCTCTACCTCACTGATCTCTCATTTATCGAGGAAGGTACTCCAAATTTCACCGAGGACGGTCTTTTAAATTTCTCGAAAATGCGAATGGTGAGCAATATTTTTCGCGAAATCAGCACAACAATTTTTTTCTCGCGGAATATTAAATAAAAAACTAATTGTTGTACATTTAACTCAGTATTTTATCACTGCTACTTTAGTTGCTCAGAATTGCTACGTCATGGAACCAATCTCACGATCGCTGTTTCAGATCGCTCACGTGATCCGCGAGATACGACATTTCCAGCAAACTCCCTACAAGATTGAATTGATCACCAAGGTGACCAACTACCTGCTGGACACGTCGCTCTTGCTGAACGAGAAGGACTTGTATCGCATGTCCTTGGAGATCGAGCCGAGAACGTCCAGGTTGAGTAGTTCCACCTTAGCCAATTTGCCTCCTTCGGTCACTTCTATGAAATAAATTACTTTCGCCTTGAGAAATAATCGTAAAGCATTTAACTTCAATTTCCGACCTTTTTTTGTACATAATGAATCGAAAGAAAAAAAATACGCAAATTTCGACGAGTTATTAAATATGTATTTGTTGTGCTAGCGACTGATCGTAACGATCGCGCAATAGCCCCGTCCATTTCTGCCCACGTCTATGTCGTCGTTTTATGTTTTGCGATTTGCGTTAAATGCTAGACAAACTAAGCTCAACAGTGATCTCATTGTCGCACAGAATCGGCCTCTCTTCGCAATCGATTAATAGACACAGAAATTGCCGTAAGAAACATGAAATATCGGAAATCGTACTTTGACAATCAATAGCGTAAAACTATTTATTAGTTTCCGTTTATTCCAATTGTTGCTGTCACAGCAACAATACTCGCTCGTCAAGTAGATGAAAACGACTTGATGTAACTACCGGTCTCTCTCTCTCTCTCTCTCTCTCTCTCTCTCTCTCTCTTTCTCTCTCTCTCTTTAAAAGAAAACTTTTCAATCTGACGTACTTTTCAGTTTGTAGCTTCTCTAAGAATATTTTATTAGCTCTTCTAAAAATATTTTATTATTCTTCTGTTTTCTAAAATTCATTGACATTATCAGATAAAACAATAAACTTTCTCTTGATTAAATGTGTTTGCCGATGAAACTTGTACAAACTTGTACAAACATCGATGAGAGAGATGCAAGTTTTTTCTCTGTTTGCCAAGCGAGATATAAATCTTATACACAGAGAAATATACACATATCAACTATATTTGATATAATTCCAATTCAATGTCTCTCTTACTCTCTCGCTCACTCACTTTCTATCTCTGAACCGCCTCTATTACATTCAATAATTGTATCTATAATCTACATGCGCGGCGGACACACAGATTGACACGGACGAAACGCGGATGTAACAATATATACATATATTCTATATACACGCACATCTATTTTTATCCTCACGTCTATCCCTAAGAAAACTCCTAGATGCACTCGCGCGAACGCGCGCGACGCGCGCGTTTCCGTGCGGAATGCGACACAATATCGGTGTCTTATGTGAAAAATGTCTGTTTTCGAAAAAAAAACGGAAATCATGGCATGCGGACCACGCGTTTCCAATCAAGCGTATTTCGTAAACGAACGGTTTCCTTCCAAGAGTGCTGCCTTTCGAAAAGGTGACGAGCAAAAACCCCACATTCGATTTTTTGCATTCCCTAACATGCGAGTGTACTTCAAGTCTGAATCGCATGCAGATCAAAACGTGTAACCTGGCACGGATGTACATAACAAAAAAACAAAAAAAACAAAAAATCGAATATTCTGAGAGTGCACTTGCATGATACGGCTGGCATTTTGAGATCTCAAACCGAGATAAAACTTGATGATTGTTATATTACGTTTACTCGCGCGCGTGAATCTTCCTGTGCCATCTCCGTTTTTGTTTGTACACGTCACTCGAGAACGACGCGCGCGTGACCAATTAATTGTAAATACATTAAGCCCGAATTCTCTTTACCGAATTATAGCTATTGTTAAAAAAAAAAAAAAAAAAAAGAAAAAAAAACAGTCGATGCGACTATAATCTCCGAGTGATCCGCAGACCATGTGTGTGTGTAATATCATGCATCTGGAAAGTATTGCCATATCATATGTATTTCAATTTCAACGGAATTCCAAACACACGTGTTGCGCGAGCAAACGTCAAACGTTTTCATGTTGCGACGGCGAAAATTAATTCCAAGATCTTGTGTTCACGTGCAGATTCTCTTTTTGATAATTACGAAGCTCTGAATTAAAAAGGCACATATTCCTCTTATGAAAGTCTAAAAATATACAGTAGCGCGAAGAACAGTATGGTGAAGCAAAATCGATCGTACCTACTGATAATTTTACGATTAGACGGAGCATATCACTGTCACAATCACTATCGTTAATTAATGTACTTACCGAAATTTTGAAAAATTGCACACTTCTCTGGGCGTAAATCGCCCGTTTATCTTATTTACGATCACAAAAAAAGAAGCGAAAAAAAATTACTTTCAGAATTTCTTAGACAAAATCGCAGTTTAAATTACCTACTTCATGCAAAAACGTGTGTGTGATTTCTTTAAATTATTTATATATATATATATTTAGCAGAATATGAATGAACATAAAAAAAATCCACGTTTTTAAAATGATTATTCTTTCGGTGTGATAAAAACCAAACAACAAAAATATTCGGACTTGTATAATTCGCGTTTCCGCGAGCTTATTACGCATTGTCATTGTCTTCTCTGTAAATTAGAAAAAAGTTCTCTTATTGTTTCGTTCTATTGTCAACATATAATGTATCGTCAATGATACAAGTCATCAATGAGCAATGTATAGCTTCCTATTGACAAAAATTATTATAAATTAATAATAACAAGAAGAAGATTCTTCGGGCTCAGGAGACTTTAAACTAATGAATGAAATAAATTGGGTTGTAGGAGCCGTTTGCAGGATGTTGTGCAGAGAATGTGCTTAAATATATATATATATGTATACACATATATACTTCAAAATAATTTTTTTCCTCCATATAGGATGCTGGATTTGCAAAAATTATTATTATTACAAATTATAAATAATCCGGTAAAATAAAAATTTTATCACATTGGCGTTGGATGACGCACATATGCGTTTTTCAGATTTTTTATTAGAGTCTGTACGACGCTATATGTGCGTCTTTAGATCTTTTACAATTGCATTCTCCAAGTGACGCGCGTTAGTATCGGCTTCAAACGCCCGATGTGTTAAAATAAGAACACTGTTCAAAAAAAAAAAAAAAAAAACACGCTTGTAGAATATACTTGTACGACTAGTTTTAGAGTATACGATATTTCACTAAGCAAAGTGCTAACAGATGAGATTTGCAGATCTGATTTGCGAACAGATTGGCTATAAATTCGAGCGGAATATCGCAACAAATCGGAGATTAATTGTGAGACTTCAGGCTTAAGTTTTGGCAACAGATCTGCTGATATTTATCATCATCGACAAATCGGTGATAAATCTCGAGCAGATATTCCACAATTATTTTCTGACCTGCTCGGTTTCTGCTACTAATCCGCCGCCAAATCTGTGTTCGACGGATCTGTTACTTGGTTTTGGTGCCAATATCTGTTGCGGGCATTTGAGAAAATCTGTCTTCGACAGACTTAGCGCGATCAGTGAAACCTTGAAGAAAAAAAAAAAACAAATGGTATATGATACCTATAGTACTTAAATATGCACTGCATTTTTTGCGACGCGCATGAAAGAAACTCGTGGAATTTCTATTAGAAAGTGAAGTTTGAAATTAAATGCGTGATACTTTTTGAGTCTACAGAAATTAAAACGTGATGAGAAACAAGAAACAGTATTGAATGAGTAGCAATTCAATGAAGTCGCTTGTATCTTGTTAAAGTTTTGTGCCAATTTGGACAAAAAAAAAAAAAAAATATTCACGATAAATAGTAAAAGACGTGTCAACAACCTTTAGAAAATCAATCCTAATTGGAGAGTCCATATTTATATTTTTAGATTAGTCCAGACTATAGTTCGATACAATAGTGAGATAAACAAAGAATGTCGAAATGATTATGAGAAAGCTAAAGAGCTAATAAGCGTCGATGTGCAATTGGACTCGAGAGATGATGTTTAGAAATTGGTGGCAAATTGTGTATATCACATTCTGAATTAACGTGTATCCACTTGTTGTAGATCTCGTCGTATAGCAGAGCTGTCTAAGTAAGCGTTTGTTAGGTAACATTTCTTTCTTTCTTGCGCTCATCACAAATTAGACAGCTCTGTCGTATAACATGGAAGAATATTTTCTAACTAGAGTGTACAAAGATAGAATCGGCTAACGTCTTTTACAAAGTATTAAACCTGATAAAACAATCCGATCTAATTGAACTCGCGTCATGTTTTATTCTTCGACGTAAAGCAGATAGTTTATTATTATTTTTACGAAGTAATCTCTCGTTCCGCAAAATCTTGTATACAATCAATTGATTCTTGTTTGTTTATTTAACCTGATGTTCATCCGTTTAGATAGACTACGCGTGGTCAGAAACAAAAAAAAATAAATAAATAAAATAAAAAGATAAAGTTCTCTATGCTAATAATTTGAGAAGTGAAGGATTCGCTAGATCTTCTAAGAGAGTGTTCAATTGTGTATCTCATATCACTCAAGTGAGATTATTACTTGTTACGTGCAAATTGCATTGAAGAAAAAAATCATTATTTCGTACATTGTTCTTCTATTGTCAAAGTGCCAACAGGGTTGCTGTTCCGTTTCGGCGATCATGTTTCCAAGTGTACCTTCCAGCGTTCTAAATACCTCGTTCAGAAAAGAAAGTTTACGGACCTTTAATCGTTTTACTTCATTGCTTCGAAATTACTACAACTCAATATATATATCTCTCAATTATCGTATACATATTTGTGTAAAATATGAATATTATATAGTCTCAAATTGAGGGTTCAAGCAATGCGCAGAGATCATTTGTGTACCTTAAGCATGACTTAAGAATTTTCAACTTCCGTGAATATGTGTCTGACTGTTGTTATAAATTATAAGATAAAATCAGTACGGCTAGTTGCGGGGTACGGAAAATCTGCGTTTGTACTTCCGGACGATAAATGACAGGAGCGAGCAACGCGGAATGTGTTTGTAATTATTGAAAATAACAAAAATAATATATGACATCCAATCACTAGATCTCATGTCGCTTGTCTGTCGTTCATCGTTCAGAAGCCTAAATGCAGACTAAAGTACCGTCTTTAACCAACATTACCTCGTTCTTTAATATCAACGCGACACAATAAGGTAAAAGTACCAATTTCGGGACACTTAAAGTTCGCATATAAAGAGAATGTTCTTACTGAAAATGACAAATTCTCATGAATCTTGTACATAGACACAATGATAAAATATAAAAACAGTATTTTATACATAAAAAAGAGAGAAATTTAAAATACTTTTTCAAAACATCCAATATTTTATTACACTGCTAAATTGTGAAAGAGAAACAATTCGATACTCGAACGCTTTAATATACGAATTTTATGACATAATATTCTTTTCGTGTGTGATAAAATATTTTGTAAATTTTTTATTTGAAAGTTTTAGGTTTTTTTTGTTTAAAAAATTATACTTTTCTAAATTTTTAATATTTATTAAAATATTCTCTATTTTTTTTTCCATCTGTTTCTAGATGTTAGAACCTCCGCTCAATTTTGGTACTTTTATCTTAGTTGTCTGTTTATATTTCTTCGATGAAAAACAAACATTGCGACGACGATACATACATATACATATATTATAAAATTAATCAGTTTGAATCGTCAATCGCAACTGCACAATATTCGCTGCGAATATATTTCGCGGTATCTCTTTTAATATGATAAGATCTACTATTCTGCACAATAAATGTAGTGTCAAAGTTAGTTACGGCGAAAGAATCACTTGTAAAACGTATATAAGTGCAATCACACAGCAGAGAGCAAGACTTGTAAAAATTTTTCAGTCGTTTCTCTATGCACAAATTTAATGACACAAGCGCAAGCGTACAATTAAATAAGCGTATAGTTGAATAGTCACACGCGCGGGAAAAATCACAATCTCTTCAATTGTTTACTTCCTCAAACGTATCGATTTACTATTAGTTATTTTGATATTTATTAATTTAAAATATTGATATTTAAACAATTTTATTTGCATGTAGAACATGTAATTTTGGAAGTTTGTTTTTTATGACAATCACGATTACATTGTTATCCTTGTATATATTGATAAGCCCTGAGATTTGAAACACCCTGTGTTCTATATATATAATATATATATAAGAACAACGAGATTGCGCGAGATTCCTTTTTCGTCTATTTCCGGTTTTACGGGTTAAGTGCGTACGAAAGAGGTTGGAGAGGTCTGCGATATAGAAAGGATTTTCGGTAGAGGAGAAATACCGCACGCGCGCGCAAAAGTAAAAAGTTTTGCGTTCGCGTTTTTCTCTCTATTTTTTTTTTTTTTTTTTTTTAACCAGCACTCAAACCAGATTCGCGAAAACCGTATTGTTGGATCGGGAAACGAGCACGGCTTTAGAATTCGTGACTTTTTAAGTCCTCGTGTGCGTGTATCCGCATCGGTATAACTTCTTGTCTTCGATATCCGCGGTATTCCCGCTTTGCGAACTTTCCTCGCTCGCTACACTCATCCCTCTTGTTACTTCAATGAGAAGTACATTACTCTAAGCGATAAGAATAGATTATGTCGTTTTAGAAAGATATAATAAGAAAGGGGCAAAGAGAAATATATTTCCAGAACTTGTGACTGTGTTTGATCTCTTCGACAAAGAGAACCGACTGTTTAAAATCCACGTGTTTCCGAATAACCTAACCTTCACACAAATTTAAATTTATAAAAAAAAAAAAATTATCTAAACATTATCTTCGGTATTAAATATTCAGTTGTGTGAGTGTACGGACGTGTGTAGAAAATTTGTTTTCCATCTCTTTTCGCACGTGATCTTTCGGATATTATTCTTCCGGCACACCTAACAATTAAATAGTTGTGAAATGTTTAGACGAGAAGAGAATATAGCTAGATAAATTTTTTGTGCGAGTAGTAATTTAATTATTGTTAATACATGTTGAAGAAAGATAAATGAAAAGTATGTTGTCATTATTGTGTGGCTTGCTGTACGTGTAATGTAAGCGTGTAATGAATGGATCCGCGCGTGTATTTTTGTGCAAGTAATAATGTTCCTTTACGTAAACTAAGCAAAACACTAATCGTCACAAATCATCAGATGGTTGTGAGTAAATGTTAACAAAGTATCATTCGTACTAATGTAGAAAGATTTTTAGAGTGCGCGGCGCTGACTCTGTTGAACAAATTTGATTTTTGCAGATGTAGATCGCAGTATATATATACAGTATATCTATATATATATAAGTATATATATATATATATATATATATACTTATATCATATAACTATTTAAGACAAATTGTATATGTATCGATTTATTTAAACATTGTACATAAATATCTGTCTCTGTATATTTTACGTACTCAAAGTACATATGTAAGTCAGATTATGTATCGAGAGCTTCGTGAAAAAATATCCCCAATATTAACAAAAGAAAACTTCTCGTAACAAAAATCATTTTGCACAACAGCAACGTCCGCCACTTTCTCGATAATTTGTTTTTTGTTTTTTCGTCATGAAACAATATGTAAGTAATGTTATATATTATCGCAACACACTGTATTATTGCTCTAATCTAGTTGGAACGGAATCAAAGAGTCAAATAAGGATTGAATCAAAGAAAAGTAAATAACACGAAAGTTAAAAAAAAATATTAGCTGTTATAAATGTAAAATATATCTCTATCTATATATATATATACATATGTGTATACATACACACACATTTGTATGTGTATGTATGTATATACATACAATGTCTCGCTGTTGTCTTTGATTCAATCAAGATTTTAATGTTGTAAATGTTTATAAGTCGCTAAAACACAAACTGAACAGTTGAAATATTTCGTTGTTCTAAAGAAAGAGAAAGAATATATAAAAAAAGAGAAAGGCTACTCTCTATCTCTAAATATATTACACAGTAATCGTTAAAAACTGTCTATTGTCTATTAAACATTTTATAAAATCTTCAGTCTGTATACATTAAATAGAAAATATTCTTCTGTAAATTTTCTCTTGCATTTTTATTGCATCCCCATTAATCAACACGATTTAATACACAATACTTGTTTACAGAAATGTTTTTCAATTTAAATTTTTATGTACATTATATATAAACACCACATTACAAACTTGCGTGCTTTCCGTCCATTAAGAGTTTACTTTACTTCACGTCAGTGAGATAACATTGATATCTAATTTTTTTGTAAAAATGCGTGCGTCTTTTCGCGAATATATTTGCACTACAAATGCGTGTGCGTACAAATAATGAATCTTAGATAATAATCGTCTTAATCGGGTCACGCGGCCGCACTGTCATACTTCATCTGGATTGCCGGTGCTTTAGAACAAATTGCTACTTTGCTTTACCGAATGTGCGGCGTAATCCGGCGTGTAATTGCGGCGACTAAGTGGATAACGAACCAAGAACCGTAACACTTAATTATCACAGCTGAACACGCGATATTGCAAACCGTACACGGGACACTCGACTGCCATTAAACCGTGGTAAACCCGTCGAGCCATCCCCAAAAGCGGACCGTTGAACTTGCGACGCGCGGCCCTATGATGCACCTATAAGAACACTGTGTCGGATATCTCTGTGTCCTACTACTTTCCTTTTCATATTCCTCGGAGACAAAAATTAAATTTTTTCATATACTTGCTTTTTTTTGTTTCACATACAAATTGGTTTTTATATTTTACACTTTATAAAATTTTTCAATATTTTCTCTAAGCGTCGAGTAAAATGATTTGTTTTGTCGCATTTCTTGACACTTTCGAGATATCGCGACTACAAATAAATATATAAAATTTATTAAAAGAAAACTCTAAAAGAATTTTTTATTCAAGTACATTTGTAAATTTTATTGAAAGAAAAAATACGAATATTTCTAAGAGAAGAAATCCTTTTAAAATATATATTTACACGTTGCAAACAAAACAGAACATACATATATTGTCTACGCCGGGTATATACTTTGTATTCTTTACGTCAGGCCGAAAGAAAACAGTGCGAGGAAGCCGACGCATTAATTATCAAAGATTAATGAAGACTTTCTTGAGCGCGCAAATTTTCTCCTTCGCAAGCGAGCAAGTCTCCCGTCAATGAGATTGCGACTGCTCGTTGGTTTTTCCCTCCCAACGCGGCGCAAGGGATATCTCAAAAGCTGCACACACAAAACAACATCGCCTTCGTTTATGCTTCGTTCGTGCGAAACTGTGTGCTCACACTGATGGCGACGTCTCTCGATGCGCGTCGCGGCTTTCAGTGTTATTAAAACAATCCATTTACATGTAGATACCGCCACACAGTGGATGTATATACATATATTTTTTATTTTGTGTCGCCACGGCGACTTCTCCGCGCGACATATTCTGCGCTTCTGTTTTACGGTTGCATTCGTCCGTTCCGGCTGATTGCAGTGGCAACGCACTGCAACAACGCGACATCGCAACAGTCTCGATAAGACGTATCGTTTGTCTCTCGAGTCTGTCTTGTAACTTACCTTGAATAAAGCAAGAAAGCACATTACTCTTCACTCGTGTGTAGAATTGTAGAAAAAACAAATAATATAATTAATAAGTAGTAATACACTAAATGTATAAAAATATTGTTTCACGCAATGCGAACTTTTTCTCTCGTAAACACACAGGGATTAACAGGCATTAACAGTACATTACAATTTTATCATAATATTTAAAACTGTATAACAAAATTATAAAGCGCTGCAATTTCACGGTGTAAATTCGCATCGAGTTTATAAAATATGTATAGAACACCGTGACGTGCGCGACGTATAAATTCTATTCACCCGCACACACCTGAGATAAATACGATCGTTCGCGTATATTCAATATTGCATAATTATCTATAGCCGATTTCGCTTGTTGTACATATTCCAGTTTGATTAAGTCGATTGTGGCGCGGACAATGGCGTGTGTAACATTTAACGCAAGCTAATTCGACGTAACACGTGATGCCATTTACATCTCTCCGACGTGACGTAACAAAAGCCAAAGTGAATAAAAGGACTGCTCTTGCTTGCGCGCAATTGTGCAAAACGGATAAGAGTATTTTAAGAATCAACAATAAAAGAAATGAAATAAGACTCACAATTGGTTGAAATTGTCCGCGAAAACGAACGTAAACGAATTTACGGCCTAAAATTACACTTCTCGCAAAATGTCGCCTGTAGATAATTTAACAAAATCGATTGTCGTTAAGCGCGCAAAGAATATCCCTCGAACGTCAAGACAATTTTCATCTTAATGACTTTTGACGGTCGTAATAAAGAAGCACGTAATTAAATTTCAATCAATTTAATGAACAGTTAAAGAGTTAATTACGTTTATACAATTACTATTTGCCACGTGTAAAAAATATGCGTCAAAATATGAGTTAAAAAAAACCTATACGCTTGTATAACACTTGTTATTGAATCAAACAATGAGAATTATTAACCGCGGATCAACCTCAATTACTGTTCGCCGCGAACCGCGAAATGATAATGACTCTGTCTCTCTTCAGACTTTCGATACTAAATCAATGTCGCCGTTTTGCACCGTTGCGGTCACCGAGAGTTGCGCGCACCCCGCCGGTGATTGGATCACTGCGTCATCGATGACATTGCGATTGTTCGCGAAAGAACCGCATGTTGTATTGTGCGGCGCCGAACCGGCATAATATCGTTGACTACAACGAATCGTTCGGCCGCGCGTGTTCGGCGCTCTATTATTTATAACCCCGCATCGTTATACAGTTTCATCTCGGTAATTATCAGCGTGAGATTATCTCGTGAATATAAACCGCCTATTGTATTGTTAACAATAGCCGATGGAAGCCCGCATTTTAATGTTGTGTCAATATTATATATAATACTATAACACAACGCGTCCAGGTTTACGGTGGTATCGATGGATTGTCGGGTTTTCCAGTTTAACAAATAAACGCACGCAGCATCCGCGGTCGCAATCGCGGTGGCATCGTTTCTTCGTCGGGTGAAATTACACATTTCACGGCTGTGGTTGTTTAACGAGGGAAATTTCGCGACGTGAAATAATCGACGGGCGTCGCGACCGTAATATAATTTTTCCGGCGATCATCGAGTTTTCCCGCGCGAAAAGTCTCGGTCGGAAATTGTTGATACAAGCACGCTGATACAAGCGCTCGAGAGAGCGAGTGTCGCTAACAAAAAAAAAAAAAAAATTCCGCCTTTTTTCCGCGAGTCTCGGAGAAAAAAATAAGAGCTTTCTCGTAACATTTATGCGTATTCAGCGCGTCTCGCGCTGCAAAAGCGGTAAATGTCGCTGGACCGCGTGTTGTCGAGTAACGAGAACAAATTGGATCTTTATTAATTGCAGGAGCGGCGGCGCACGCTTTTAATTAATGCTCTTTTAATTAAGGCCGTGATTATGATTCCGGCATAACGGGGAGACCTGGCTCGTTCCCTCGTTTACATCGCACCGGTATTTTCGATGCGTGCAACGCGCGTTCTGCACTTCTCTCCGCGTTTTCACTTTCTCTCTCTCTCTCTCTTTCTTTCTCTCTCTCTTTTTCTCTTGTTTCGGTTTGATAAGCAATTAGATGTAGACGAATTCTCGAGTACCACGCGCGAGAGCCAAGTATAATAACTGAACGAACGCGGCAGTCACTTGTCTTTTTTGCATTACCGAGGTAATGTGATTTCGCAATAAAAGCTACTCGAAAAGCACTCGATGCATTATCCGCGGGGATTTCAACGGCGCGAACAACGATAAAACTGGCGATAAAACCGGACGTTTCGCGGATTGTACGATTTCGATCGCGCACGAATGCGCATAATAACAATTTTTAAGGATCCACAAGTCGTGCGATAATTAGAGAGAGATATAAGTGAACAATCCTCATTGTTTAATCCCATTCATTCAACATGACGCCATATATACATATGTAAGCGGTTAGAAATGTGACTATACGTGCATACATTGTCGGGGAAGAGTTGAATAAAACATTTTCAACGTAGCTACGTTCAAATGTCACATATTTCTTTTACCCGCGCAAGCAGCGTTCGGATTGAGATATAATAAATTCAATATAAATACCGCGTAGAAAACTTACTGTCTCTCTCTCTCTCTCTCTCTCTCTCTCTCTCGTTCTCTCCTGTGCGACTTTTGTATAAAATATAGTGTGTGCACGTGTGTGTGACGGACAGAAGCAATTTAGCCGGTTGCTTCTAAAAACTCTCTTCTCGTGTTTTATGATGGAACGTATAAAAAATTCATTGTGGTAGTAATAAGAACTGAACTGATGCAAAAATTAGACGAGAGATATACGAACCAAGTTTTTAATTACCTTTGTATCACAGATACATACGCACACGTTATCACGGCGCGCCAAAAATATGACGCGTACACGTTTATCTCGCAAAGAACAAAAATTCAAATTGTTATTCGATAAATAAAAATCTTCAGCAATTTATTTGATTTTTTTTTTTTTTTTCAATAAAGGGCGCGTGAAATACTCGAATTTGTATGTGTATACGCACGAGGGAATCGAAATCCCCCATAATGAAAATTATTCCGTTCTCTCTCTCTCTCTGTTTTTCTCGTTTTTCTTTCATTCGGTTACGTTCAATGACTCGTCAATAATGAGATTCGAACGGCGGGCGATTGATCAAACGAATTCGCCCGAGTGGGAGAGCAGTAGCAGCAGCAGCAGCAGCAGCAGCACAGCAGCCGTGAGGGCGCACGGTACATATACCATCGACGCAGAATAATTGTACTCGTAACAACTCGAGCACTTTAGCTTCAATTGGTCGTTGCTTATTAACTAAATATTCAGGTCGAGTGCGACCGCGATCGCCGCGAGCCGAATCGCGCACATCGAAATGTCCGTCGTTAGATCGTCGATGTCCGATCCGCTCGCGTCCCATTGTACATCCGATTATTCTGACCGAAATGCTCGTCCGCGATTTAGACGTGTATTCCGCGCTATACAGCCAACCGTGCAATTTTTCGTGGTCGTACAGTTTTCGCAATACCTCCGGGATTTGCCTATAGTAATTAACAAGATCCTACGTCGGAAATAACGCGAAACGCGCGCGTGCGCGCACGTATAATTAAACATGACAATTAAAAACTGTCGGATAACGCAATATTTTATTATATGTGTATTAATTTCTATTTTTTTTTATTTATAAGCACTGCGTGCTTTGTTCTTTATAAAACCGATTTATAAGCTTTTTCCCGCGCAATAATAAAAAAATATATTCATCTTTATAAAAAGGAAAAGAAAGAGAAAGAGAAAGAGACGCGCTCTCTTTATGTTTCCCCGCCTTTCTCGACGTTTTGATATATTGTCTGTTCTGCTGTTGCTTTGTTGGATATAATATGTGCTACACAATAAAGGTTTTGTGTAACCTATAAACATCGGGTCACCGGGAGCTTTTATATCATTCGAAATAAATAAAGCAACGCGCGAACTCGCACGAGTCTTTCTTCTCTGTTTTCAGAAAAAAGCCAGTCAATCCGTCTGGATCGGGAGTAAATTTACCGCGAAGGGATCGGTGTGGTTCAACTCGCAAATTTTCGATTATCCGGCAAGGAAGCGGGACGAGCACCGCCCCCTGTGACACCGTCTGTTCGCGAATTTACGACTCGTCTAACAGCGGTGCGCGCGGGGAACGCTTTACCGCTACATTTACATAGCAATGTACGAGCGTTGGTAACCTCGAAAAACGTAGAGTTCCCGACACAACCCAGCCAGCCATTTTACGAAAACATTGTATTTACAAGCAAAAGTGGGACACACCTCGCGATATTACGCGAGCGCTATAATTTTCTTGTTCCCGCCTAAATGCCGAGCACGTATTGCCGTCCACCTCGTCTTCTGAAATCATAAATGCAACCGCAAAAACTGTCTGCGCAATATGCATTCATTCAAGTTTCATTAGACTATCTTTAATTTATGTGCGCGTCGCTTGTAATCGTACAAACACAACGAAAAAAAAAAAAAAAAACAAACAGACATGTACAAAATCTCCGAACAAATATGAATATATTTTAATAATTAAAAAAAAAAATAAATAAATAAGAGAATATCTCTCGTTTTCAATTAACGAACACTTTGTTAGCTCCGAGATGTGGAATGTACAATTTTGTACAGATTCATTGAGGGAAAACGCGCCAAATAACTTTCCAATAACGAATTATTAACTCTCTTCGCCGATGCAAACTATAAACTGCGACAACCGCGCGATTCAAATCATTTCATGCATCCGCACTCGGAATTCGAGATTCGTATTACCGTTTCGCTCCCAAGGCGCTTCCGCTATCGCGAGGGGTCAGCGCGCAGAAATTACTTCGTTATAATTTATAGTTCGGGGAATTTGCATCCGCGGAAGTTAATGCACTTTGCACACCATTTTGCGTGCTGTATCGGCCGCGATAGGTGCTAAACAGGGGTCCCTTTTTGCGGTGACTTCCAACCGCGCGCGCGCGCGCGCGCGTGCACCACGTACGTAATGGCCGACGTCGTAACATTTGTCGGCTAATTTTAAGGTGGCCATTCGATATGCACTAGTTTATCACATCCACAGCGCCGCGTTTATTTTACACGGTGCGCGACAATGTACAAATTGACTTCGCAACTGTGAATAATTTCGCAAGTGTCTTGACGCGATTCGTTAATCGAACAAACTAACGCGCTGCATGGAGCTAAGAAACGTCTCGAGCGTCGGTTACAATTAATTAATGTGCTCTCTCTCTCTCCTCTGTCTCTTTCTGCTAATAATCTTACAAATGCCAGTTACAGTTTAATTAACTTGATTTGAACGTTAAATCCAGTTTTATCCAATTTGCAAGAGAGCAAAAAAATTAGAGTTATTTAATGTTGCGCATTGCATTACACGATTCTCGTTAACGCAAAAAATCTTACATAAGCAATTTGGTTAATTACGTAAACGTGTTCTGTCATGATTATTTAATACGATTTATTCAGCGAGACGTGTGCGAGAAGAGTGCAAAAACTTGACGTCCGCAATCGTATGATAAAAAATGTTCCGCAAACCCGTTTGCTACGAAAAATCACGTCCGAAAAACGATTATTCCGTCGGAATTGCAAGGACGCGGTTATTATACAATGAGACACACGTACACACACCCCCACACACACATACATTATAATTTAAACAATGTCCCAACCACCCGGAGTAATAAAAACTTAATTGCCTGTGCGGCAACTTATTACCATTATTACGGATGACTAACTTTCGCGCCTCTTTGATTTCGCATCCATTGACTCGCAAGATTCTCATTTCGTATCCGCGGATAATTCGCCGTTATATCGCGAACCCGAAAGGAAACGAGATAACCGTAGTCGGTTTTCGTGGTGGTTTTCTTTCGGATCGTTCGGCTGATTCTCGATGATCCGCTTTAACGCCGCGCGCACACGAGAGAAAGAGAGAGAAAGAGAGAGAATCTCTTCCTTCCGGATTCTCATCCTTCCTGTTTTTTGCAAAACCCGTCTAAATGCTAATTGGTTTCTCCGTTTCTCTGTCCCGCGCCGTCTCCTTTCCGGAATTCTGCAGTCGTCTCGTCGTCGAATCGTGTATCTGTGTACGTAATCTGTCCTCTCGGCGAGTAAGCCAATTTTTCCGAAGCAATTACGATATTACCGTCTGCGCGGAGCCGCGCGGTAAATACCGCGGTTTATACCCGTCGCGAAATTTCCTCCCGTAAAGATAAAATACAAGAAAAACTATGCAGAAAAAAAAAAGAATCCGAAAACGTCTTGTGTAACTCAATCAATCGGAAGGTAAAATGATAAATGTTTGCAAGCAGCAAATTGAAAGGTAAGTGGAATGAAACAAAACTTTGTGTGTATAAAAAGAATCGCTTTATATAAAACTAGTAAAATTAACTTGTAAATGTAAATGCAATACACGTGCAAAATTAACAACGTAAACGATAATTGAAAACAGCACATTGAGAAAGAAATAAAAGGTCGTGAGACCGTCGAATTTTTTTGCACGTTATCGCGCAGCTTCCCGATTCAAATAAAGTCTCTTTCTCTCTTGATTAGCGGCGAAGTGCATAATCGCCGTATCGCGCCGGAGTAAAGCTTCGACATTTAACCGCTACGGCAATTTCAGCCGCTAATGTTCTTCCGCGTAATTACCGAACGGAAGTCTTTCAATATATGGCGAATTTTATCGCGCAGCCACGCCACGTACGTTCGTATGTATGTACGTCCGTCGCTGTTCGGTTAATGCAATCGTATCTCGCCGTAGGCGCCACGGCTTTTATAGGCGTGTTATGTGTGCATGACCGTGCGCTAATTCGCACATCTCATTGCGTCGTGTATTTCCAATCTCATGAAAGAAGTGATCAATTCCGCCGCGCTCTGTTCGCACCGATGCGCATTGTTCGGATGATCGAACGTCTATCATTAGTTGCTTCGATATTGTTATCGAGACGTTTTGCAAGAAAAAAACTAAAATAATTCATAAATCATTATAAAAAGATTCTATTTGTAAAGAAATTGTACTATTAAAGCTTTAACTGTAGCAAGAAATTACCGGATTATAGAAATAGCGTATGAATTTGTTCGTCATGTTGTTTTATAAACGTGACATTATCGATGATGCAAATTTGTTTGATAATAATTGTAAAAACTGTTTGTTGTTTGATAAAAGTATTTGTTGCTTTAATTTGGGTGTTATTGCAAATACGCCGATCGCATATTACAAAGATTTACCGTTCAATTTGTTCGGATATTAATCGGATATTTGAAGGGGATTATTAGACGTATATTCGGTTTGTTGTCAATCATGGGTTTTTTGCGCAAAAAAAATATTGCGCGATAGTTTGCACGAGATTTATCTCCGCGAGCTTTAAAGCACGAGGTCAACAAAAAAAACAACATTTATGTTGTTGATTTACATTTTTGACGCGTATTTATAGTTGATACACGCGAGAACTCTCGTTCCGTTCCCTCTTTCCCCCCAAACAAAATAACGAACATACACGATTGTATATCGCTGGCTTTAAAATAATAACAATAATACCATTATTAAATTGGCAAGATAATTTAAAATTGCACGTTACTAAGCTGTTCTTCTGCTCGTGACGTTTATCAACGTTATACCTTTGATCGTACAAAGTAAATAATATCCGATGGCAATTAACAAATTACAGAGTAATAAAATGGACAACAGTAACTGAACCTTTGCGCGCGCGCATATTATACGCGACTTGTCAATTGCCACAACTTCAATTAAATGGTAATACGTATCTGTTATTAGTTCATTTTGAGGAATATATTAAATGATATTTACTCGGCTCTTCATTTAATTAATGTAAATTAATATTATATCACGCAACTCTATAAATTGTTTCTAATTAACACGTACATTTCTCTTTCTCGATATGCAAAGAGAGTAATTATTCATTACATCAATATAGCTTTATACGTTACATTATGCGAAACGAGTTTTTTGCCTCCACTAACACTGTAAATCAATAAATAATACACTTTTTTATCATATACTTTGATGCAAAACTCAAATAAATCTTATAAAGACAAAAAAAATTATAACACATTTAAAAAGTGGGTTACAAACTTTCAATACTACTAACTGTTACGTGTATGTAAAATTCTAGAGAAGATAAAATGTTTGTGTCATATTTACAGGAACGCGAGCACATGATCTATAATTTATACTCTCAACGACAAAACAATTAGTTGTTTTTTTTTAAGATACTAGCACAACACAGGCACGCGCATTGCGCATTATTAGTTTTTTTATTTTAACGTTTTATGTCAGTGAACACAACCTGTCGCGATGACAGCTAGCATATACGTCTTACAACCATATAACACATATAAGAGATGTTGAAAATAATGCATGAAAATCAAACTCGAAAAATGAGAGCGAAGAGTAAGAAAACAACACGTTACTAAAGTAAGGTCACGTAAAACAAAGAAAAGAGTAAAAAAAATAATATTATATATATTCTATATCTATATATAATATATATAATATTATATATATATATATATATATATATATATATAATATATTATGCATACTATATATATATACCGTAATCACGCGACCGAGGTCAGTGACCCCGCCGCGATCACGCGACCGAGGTCAGTGACCCCGCCGCGGTCACGCGACCGAGGTCAGTGACCCCGCCGCGGTCACGCGACCGAGGTCAGTGACC